>NW_019175423.1:562890-593130 GCF_002260705.1 Seriola dumerili
AACCAACTGGTGATTGTGAAAATGTGGTCTAATGTTTATTACATGCTTTTGCAACTGTATCATTGAAAAAAACGCTAGCTGCTAATCACTAACCACTAACGGCTAAGCTAATGGTTAAGCTAAGCGCCAGCTCTGGCTAACGTAGCGACCAGTACCGTGTCAAAACTTTAAAGGACCATTGCACCGTTTTTTTAACATTAAAATCATTAAGTTTTAATGTAGTTATGCACTTCAGTGTTTTGTAATGCCATTAGATGCTAATTTAACAGATTTTGGTTAATAAATGTACATGTTTAGCAAATCATAAAGGATCATTTAGTTCATTTTCATGATTAAGTTAACATTATATTAAAATAGTGCATAAAAATGTAACAATACAGCAAATAATTAATGTAAATGTTAAAATACTAATTGTTTTGACATAAGAAATTCAAAATAAGCAATCTGTTACTGTTAGAAAACAAATGTTGATGTGACAGGGAAAATTCGTTCTAAATAAATTATTGTTAAAGTGAAAAAGACATCTGTTTTAAAGAAATTCATGGTAAATTGTTCATGTTAAAAATACCAGTTGTTGTTAAAAAGTACAAATATATCCTTAATTGTTGGTTATACAATGTACGATATTCTGAGAGAGAAAAGAATTTAATGAAATCTCATCCTAGACACATAAAGAGAACAAAATAACTTATTATCCTGCACTAACTGTGTAGGTTGCTTTTTTGTGACCAGCTAGAATTTGAAGAATCAAAGATGGTGAGCCCAGCCCGTGACCCTGTGAACGGTTGGAGAAACGGTGTTGGCCAACCTTAGGCACTGCCCTCAGAGGACGTCTGAGTTGATTTGATACATTCTTTCATCTAATTACAGATAAGACCACACACACTAATTATCCTACCCTGGTAGTAATAGTAGTGACACTATTAGACACTTGGAACAGATACAACAAGAAACAACTTTGAAGTAAACTTTTAAGCTCTTTAATCATAAGGAGTACCTATGGATTAAAGGAACAATGGGTGAACTAAAGTGGACTATTTCTTTTGATTTGTGTATTGTGTATAAGTTGTGAGGCAATAAATTGTCAGTGTTCAACCATACATTAATTCACTCCCTGAATTATTCAAGACAACCACTCATCGGACCTACTTAGATGTTAGTATCTTATTACTACTTTTTGGTTAGCACTAAAGATACTTCAGTACTTCAGTGCAATTAATGGGCTAATACATGGGGCAAAACCTGAATTCTCTTGACCTGCATCAGCCTTTATTTTTATTTATGTTTAACCTGTTTATGAATTGCAATTTGGAACTTGAAATAGAGAAAACTACATTAAAAATGTACATTTCTGTTCTTTCCATATGTTTCATATGGAAAGAACCTCTGGAGCTGTCTAACCAATCAAAGCTAGTTTTGAAGGACATTAGTGTCCACTAATTCCAGACACCATTGACACTTCAAATATAGAAATCCAAGGAGAACTGAAGAACATTATATGCATGAAACTGAAGATGAGATGACATAATGTTAATTATCAATGGCTTGAAGGTCAACTATTTCCTTATTTTGATGGTAGAATGAAATGCCGGTAATGTTCCATCAGTGGAGAAAAAACATGACTATAGAGCTTTTTGTCTGTAAATGAATGTTGCATCTGTAAAGAGTTTGACCCTGGAGGGACTCAAACCCACAACCTCTGAATCACTTGTGCTGTTACTGTCTAGAAGTCCAACACGCTATCCATAGCGCCACAGAGCCATGTTTTACTCATGTTTCTTGCTTCAGTTCGACTTGGTTTGCTATGATATATATATAACTGATGCAAGATGTGCACTGACAGACTGATAGGACTGAAACCTACAACCTATGTGCCACTTTTCTTGTGTTCTTGTGAGCTGAAAGTTCTGCTCAATGGAAAATTTCAATTTCTTTTTGAGACTCTAGTTTTCTGTAATTTTGATGATTCTATTTCTTACAATTCCATTCATTCAATTGTACTCACAAACCCATTCCCATTTACAGAACTTCATACAGAAGTATTACTTTATAGCAGAAAATAAACAGTAAGTTATACTTGGCTCTCACATTCCCTCATGTCTCTGAGTTCAGCTTGCGACACCACGTTGGAAAAGTGCTGAAATGCCACATCATTGATGGTTAAGGCTTTAATGAGGTTTCATGAACCCACAACCTGCAGATGTTTGACATAATTCTGAAAGTAGGTACATTTCTGCCAAGGTTCAGACAATGACAGGCGACTGTGGACTCAAACCCACAATCTTTTCTGCCACACTTGAATAGATGTCCAACTTAGAAGTCCATTGCACCACAGAACCACATGGATTCTGTCTGTCATGGGGCAAACCACTCTTCTTGACCCTGTTACCTGACCCACATTAGTCTTTACCTTTGACAAAAAAGATTCACAATTTGTTGACAATAATCTTTATACAGAATTATTCACTTACAGTAAAATGTACAGTGTTATGATGACACCAACTCTCCACCAACTCCTGAGGGACATATCTGGATCTCTAGCTGCTAAATGCTCCACTATGTGACTGTCTGCTGAGCAGGTAGTGGACAACAGATCTATCAGAGCTTGTTTGATGAAAACTGCTAACTTACCCCCTTCTCTTTTACCTGTGGTACTAGGCGATCGCTGGCTGCCACGCCGTGACCCCTCAGGCATGGTGTGATGATGTCACAGGAAGTAGAAACCTGGAGAAACCAGGGTGAGAAATGTTAGCTTCCACTTCAACGCTGACTCTCTGTCTCATCCTGGTACACAACATCCCAGTACAGCTTTTCTCTCTGTCCTCTTCCTCTTTCTTCTTCTCTTTTACAAAAAATGTCAAAACATAAAAGCACATCAGTAGCACAGAGAGACACAGGAACACACACACACACACAGAGGCAGGAGGTGAAATGCTTTATACATGTCTTTGTAAGGGGAGGCAGTCACTAAAGAATTCTTTCCTTTCTTGTGTAAAAAGAGTCAGGATGTATGTAATGTTTGGCTGGAAGACAAGAATGAGGTCTGTTCTCTTAAAGGGCCCATATTGTAGAAAGTTACATCTCCTTGTTTTTTTATTATTAAAAAGCAGATCTAGGTTCTGTATTAATACTGCGAAAGTATCAAAGCGTTCAATCCATAGAGAAATGTACACAGCCTGTATATGAAAACTGAATCTTAAAACGAGCCATGAGCCATGAACTCCCACTGATTGGTGATTTTCAGTTGAAAAAGCATCGAGATTAAAACTGAGTGTAAATTCTCAGATGTCTACATTTAAAAATCTTGCTTAACAGCATCAATGACTGTATTTGTATATGTGTAGTACATTAATATACAGTGACTGAAATGCTCTTGTAACAGATTCAGACTTTCTGCAATCTATGTTCAAAACCTCACTTTTAGACTACATTTAGTCCAGTTTTTAAATGTTAAAGTCTTCTTAGCTGCATTACTGTCATCCTCACTCAGAAGTATCATCATCTACAGCATGATATGACAGCTATGATAGGACTGTTCATCAGTGAGACCAATCAGCACATGATAAATGATTTCTCATTGATCAGAGTCCGTGTCTAAAGTTTCACACAGCTTTTCTTTTTTACAGTGATGAATGTAAAGTAAATGTTTTTTTTTAGTTTTTTTTTTAGTTTATTTCGAACATGTGCAAGTAACACAACAAAGTAAACTTAAAAAAAAAAAACAATCCAATAACAATAGTCAAAACAAAAATAATAATGTGACCCCAACATGTCCGAAAAGGAGTAGGATGAAGCATATGCTTATTCAAACCTACCCCTTCTCCACAACTCAATTATCAATCTTTCTCCCCAAACATACAGTATATATTTACATACAAAAGATAGAAGAGAAAAAAAAAAAAAAGAAGTAGAAAATAAATAAATAAATAAAAAGTAATTTATGTTTGTTTATGAATTTGTCTAATCTGTTATTGAATAGTTTTTCTAGAATTTTGGAGAATTGTGGAGGTAAAGAAACTGGCCTGTAATTTGTGCAGTGGTGTCTATCCCCATTTTTATACAGCGGCACAACTTTAGCTATTTTCATGTTGTTAGGAAATTTTCCGGTTTGGAATGATAAGTTACAGATGTATGTAAGTGGTTCAGAAATCTCCTCAATGACCTTTTTTACAACTTTCATATCAATTTCATTTGAATCAGTAGATGTTTTGTATTTACATTTATTTACTATATCTATTATTTCTTTTTCTTCCACTGCTGTAAGGAACATTGAACTGGGATTTCTCACTATAAGGTTATCATTCCAATCCTCAGATAACATTGGATCTGGATTTTTTCTTGCCAGGTTTGGTCCAACATTTACAAAAAAATGATTAAAGCTATTTACCACATCATCCATATTGTCCTTTTTAATATTATTATCAATAAAATATTGAGGGTAGCTCTGTTGTTTAGCACTATTTTTAATAATACTATTTAATATGTCCCATATTCCTTTAATATTGCTTTTGTTATAATATAATATTTTAGTATAGTATTCTCTCCTACATACCCTTATAATATTGGTTAACTTGTTTTTATAGTTTTTATATTTCTTTTCTGCCTCTTTAGTCCTTAGTTTTATGAATTCTCTATATAGTGTATTTTTCTTTTTACAGGCATTTCGTAATCCCTTCGTGAACCATGGTCGATCTTTGTATTTTTGTTTTCTGTAGTATCGTTTTATTGGACAATTTTGTTGTTTCAGTGCAGAGGAAATGATTGACAATCTGACAGGTGTCTTAATGTCCACAGAGTCTGAGTGTTATAAAGATGGACTGTGCAGATTTAACCTGATTTTAGGATGAAGTCTCCATATGTAATATCTGAATGCCAGAGATCTGTCTATGTCCTCACACTGACTGTTCGATCATAAAAGAGGTTATGGGTTACAAACAAATGTCTAATCGGGATTCAATCTTCTTCCAACGGAGGGGTCGAGACAGACAGAAACTCAGGGGTGTTTAAGAAAACTTGCCAGCGAGCAGATAGTCAGTTACCCCGGCAAAGATAAAGTGATCTCAGTTTTCTGGAGCAGAACCCAGAGTTTCCCTCATTTCATTATTAAGAAACTCAGAGTTTTCACTAAACCTTTCTGGGATAGACACCAGTGGAATGTTTCTGGTTAATGACACAAACACACATCTATCATAATTATCTTTTGTGGATGCTGTTCACCTCTCCTCAGTAAACACAATTAATGGTTTGATATTTTGTTTTTATACTTTTTCTGACCTTTTTGATTCCTCGCCCAGACAAAAACTTCATATTACAAAAAACTAGAACTAACACTGAAAAAAATGAAAAATAAACTAAAACTAAACATTTTCAAAAAAGTAAATATGAAAAATACAAAACTATTATAAACTTGGTGTGGGCTTGTTCTAATACATCTGTGTGTGTGTGTGTGTGTGTGTGTGTGTGTGTGTGTGTGTGTGTGTGTGTGTGTGTCCAGTGCAGGGTAACATCCTCATAGAAAGTAATTGATGAATTAGAACAGGTTGACCCTATTAGTCCATTGTGCATAAACCAGTGTTTCTGCAGCTGTATGCTAAAAGACTGAGAGAAATGGGTGAGATCGGGGTGAGGGGTAGGTGGTTTGGTTGGTGGGCCGGTGGGTGGAGGTGGAGTGGGATTGACTGGTGTCAGTAATACAAGCCAGATGCAGAGCAGGTCTCCAGGTTGCAGGTTTAAATCCCTGTGCTGTGTATGGAAACACCTGCAAACTCTGCTTCATGTGCTGCTGAGTGGTTTCCACATTCAAAGACGAAGAAAACGATTTAAGAACTGGATTTTTAAAAAGTATGGTTTCATATACAGCAGGCTAACATGAGGACTCATGTTTGAAAAGTCAACTGCAATTAATTTGCAAAGATGTGGCTTAATGTGGTTGGTGTTTGCCAAGGTTCAGACAATGTGCCACAAGCGACTCTGGTGAGACTCGAACCCACAACCTTTGAATGTGCTGTCCATTGCGCCACAGAGCCTCACATATGTCTTTGAACATTGGGGCAAACGTGAAACCTCTTCTTGATCCTGTTACCTGACCTGCATAAGTCTTTATCTTTATTTATGTTTATCCTATTGATGCAATTTGACACTTAACACAGAGAAAACAATCCAAATTATCCAAATGTACATTCTCTTCTATTTGTTAGGTTGATAAAATCTCTCTGGAGCTGTGTAACCAATCAAAACTACATTTGCAGGACAATAGTGAAGAAGTAGAACATGACATGCATCTTATTTTCTTACCAAGGTTCAATGCAGGTAATGTTCAACCAGTTAAGACACATTTAGCTTTTGTGTGTGATGTGTCACATGTAAGGAATTCGACTCCGGTTGGACGCGAACCCACAACCTTTGAATTTCTTGACCTTTTCCTGTCTAGAAGTTTAATGCGCTATCAGTTGCATCACAGAGCCATGTTTCTCTCATATTTCTTGCTTTACTTGGACTTGGTATGCTACCTTTTTGCAAAAAGTGATGCAGGATGTGTACATCCATCTAGCTTCTTGATATCACAGTGAAGAAGTGATTTAAAGATTGTGGCTTTGAGTCAAGCTTTAGGAGAACATGAGGAAAAGAAAACACTATTAAAGCAAAAGATCTCTTGTGTAATTAAATGCTAATTAAATGCTAATAGCAAATCACTGATTATGCTGAAATGTTTCCTTTCAAAATAAGCAGCACAAACTGAGAATGGAAAGCATCAGAGATCAATGAGAGCTACTTAAAATGCTGTATCTAACAGCTGACAGGTAAGAGGACGAGCGTAATGAACGTAAACACAGTCTGCTGTGTCCAGACACCTACAGGTGACGTTACACTCACTGCCTCCCCTGGTATTTATTGTCTTTGGGTTTGAACACAAAAGTAAAACAGAGAAAATAGCAGCCTGTAGATCTGCAGAGCACAAGGAGTCCTAAAATATGAGAACCAGAATACACAACCTGGGAACGACTCTATACTATCTCTGTGTATGTGTGTTTGTGTTTACAGTCTCCCTGCTCCTATCGGGGTTCATGTTTATATGAGATTACTGAGGGAGAGAGAAAGGCCTCAGCCCTCAGCATCAGCCAGAGTCGAGCTTCAAACATTAGTGAGTATAAAGACTATCAGCATCACCTAATCCACTACAATGTAACGAAGCCTGTGTCCCAGTTTCACCCAGTTTCTCTGATTACATTAGCTAACCGTTTAAAAGGAACAGTCTCAAATTTTCTTCTTTTCTGTGTTGTTACTAAAATATTGTGTGTCTGTTGAGCTTTGTGAGGCATGCATAGTAGATTATTTATTTATTTAAACTTGAATAAGATAATAGTACCATATAGTCAAACTGATGCACATCACAAAAAGGGTACATGTGTTTCAGACAACATGTGGTGCACTGGACTTTTAGACAGGCAGGATGTCATTTTAAGGGTTGACTCCCAACGGTGTCAAACTAAATACATCAGTTAGCATAAAAGCTTAGTGTTGACATATGATAGTACTGTACACTCACCACCTACTCAACATGTCTGCCAGAATTACCTCAGCCTCAACAGCAGTGGTCAGCAGCTGGCGGTCTGTGGGCCAAAACTGGCCCGCCACATTACTTTGAGGATCAGATTGTTTTTTAAATCTTACAATGTTGGACTGACAGTCCCACTTTTAATTAAGATTTTCATTTAGAGAATCTCCCCACACTTGAAGAATGATTATTATACTTTTGTCCATGTTAACAGTGAATAACAGACACGACCACATCAGGCTGCAGGCTGCTCTGTAGTCAGCACACAGCACCTTAAAATTAAAATAAATCTCCATCATGGCAATAATAGTAAGCCACAGAATCATTTCATCTTTAGCGAATTTGTCTACAAAATAAAAGTGCAGTGCTTTATTTCATGCTATTGTGAGCTTTCATTCTGAAAAGTTCTGACAGCAAGTTCCAAAGTTTTTGATGCTTGCTTGAAAAACCTCAGGCATACGATGTGTGACATACAAAAAATAACACCAGGTCAGTCAAATGTATAATATCTGATTGTGGGCCACACGTGAACACTAACAAATTAAGATCCTGTTGAATTTTTTTTTTTTTATTTTCAATTTCTTCAGTTAGTCTTTGATTATGTTCTGGCCACTTATGGAGTAGGAAAAAATTGGCCCAAGGCCAAACTTACTTGCCGACCCCTTATCTACAGAGTGAAACCAAGACTGGTCCACACATATTCATTAAAACAGGGGTTGTAATCCTTTAGTTTTAAAAAAAATCTCTGTCCACATAAAAATGCAAAACAGACTGTCGATAGAATCAGAAACCTGAATTACCTAAATTACCTCCTCATGGTTGTCTGCCTCCACTCAGACAAGTTTCAGGTTGCATCCCTGTTTATCCAGAGTCATATAAAATATGAAACATTTTTGTGAAATTTTCTCATAACTGCTGTGTGAAGTCTTGAGTTATGGCTAAAATGTGTTTTGTGAGGTCACACTGACTTTGACCTTTGACCTTCAGCCACTAAAATCTAAAGTCCAATTGAATGTTTGTGCCAAACGTTCCGTGAAGGCATTACTGAGATATCTGTTCCACGGTAGCCTGAGGCATAAAAAGGTATCACTGGTTCCACTGAACAAACAGCAATGATGTTATATACCAAAAACAGTCTTCACAAAACATTTTACATGTGGACAAAAGGCCAAAATACTGTTTTAACAAAAAAAAACTGTGTGCATTTGGATGGGGCCAGATCCTGCGTCTGTTTCACACAGTTTCTCTGATTTCAGTCAGACCAGAAAAGTGAAAAAGCTCAACACTAAGAATGTGATTCAGAGTTAGTGGTTTGGAGTCCCAGCAGAGTCAGGCTTTAGAGCTGGCATGAGACCTCAGTGCTGACAGCAGACACTCATCTCAGACTGTACGAGATCAGTTTTAAGGATGAATGTCTAGTGAGTTTCCGATGTGTCAGAAACACGTTTGGCCAGAGAGCTGAGGAGGAGGAGAGCGTGAACCTGGAGCGCAGAGATGATCGGCCCTCCACTGATCTTATTCTGATTCTGAAGATAATTATTTGAGATAAGAAAAATGTTGAATCACACACACACACACACACACACACACACACACACACACACACACACACACACACACACACACACACACACACACACACACACACAAACACATACAGCTACTGCCTGCTGTTTCTGTCTGAGACAAGACAATGTCAGGAGGCCCCACTGACCCAAAGAGACACACACACACACACACACACACACACCTATTGGGTTGTAGCAGGGTGGTGGCAGAAAACAGGTTAGATGTAGATGGAAAAGTAGACACATGAGCATACACACATACTGAGTCAAAACCATTCATTAATACAGTCACAGAGCTGGTTACACACCACGTGAAACCACAACTAACACGCACACACACACACACGCACACACACACACACACACACACACACACACTCACAGTCACACTCAGTGGTCCAGGCTAAACAAACACACTGACAGTGAGTGTACATTTCCAGTAGTGCTGTTAAGAGAAGAGACACACAGGCGCCTTCAGTCTTCTGTGTGTGTGTGTGCGTGTGTGTGTGTGTGTGTGCGTGTGTGTGTGTGTGTATGTTTTCAGTGAACTTCCTGTCGTCTGTTATTATCAATATTATGGATGATATTTGTTTGTGATCGATGAAACTGTTTATTACCTGCTGAGCCTGGAGAGTCTTAGCTCTCATTTCATCTATGCTACAGAGCTAAATGTTAAACAACATGGTTACAATTTTAACTGAAGTCTGCAACTATTAAGTGATGTTAAAATCACACGACTTGGGCGCCTCAGTGGTTCACCTGGTAGACCGCGTACCACGAAAGCTTAGTCCTTACTGCAGTGGCCCGGGTTCGAAGCTGACCCTTTGCTGCACATCATCCCCCTCTCTCTCTCTCCCTGACTTTCCTATCTCTCTCTCACTGACACTATTGGATTGATCCTAAAGTCTGAGACTTCACATTTTCTCTCTTCTCTTTTGCTTTTCTCTATTCTTCTTATGTTCTTCTCTTCTTCTATTGTCGTCTTCTCTTCTCTTCTTTTGTCCTATTCCTCTCTTCTTCTCTTCTTCTGTTCTTCTCTTCTTCTGTTCTTTTCTCTTTTCTTTTCTTTTTTTTTAAATTATATTTTTTTGGGCTTTTTGTGCCTTTAATGGACAGGACAGTAGAGAGACAGGAAATCTCTGTCTGCTCCACTGAGGGCTTTTGTTCGGGTTTGGGTGCTGGCTGAACAGTGGAGTGATGGCCACGAGTTTGTGTTCCCCTCCCTCATCATCAGTCCTGCTGTGGGAGAGTGGAGAGAGAACAGAGATCTCCCTGAAGACTCCATCTTTTGGATAATTCGTCTCCTGTGGGAAGAAGCAGCTGTATCACAGCTGTGTAAAGGTCCTGAACCTCGGCTCTCTAGCAGGACTCAGGGAGTCAAAATGGACTGAGGTGTTTCATGCAGACTCTTCCCCTAAAGGCTGCTGGCAGCTCCTGTATAAGCCTCCTGTTGAAAAACGGATGGCTAACCTCCAGTGGAGGATCATACTCAGAGCTATAGCTACAAACAGATACAGAACTCAAATGGATCCCAGCACTGGGGAGGGCTGTCCTTTTTGTAGACAGACAGAAACTTTAGAACACCTGTCCTCGTTTGTCTGATTTATTGAGGCTGGGTGGAGGCTTTATGAGAGTTTTTTCCTTTTCTTTTTTTGTTTTTGGCCCAAGGTACACTGTTAAAAAGAGAAAGACACTGGTTCTTATCAATTTCTTGTTAGCAAATGCTAAGGTAGCAATTTGGAAAAGCCGTAAGAACCAGTTGTCAGGTGTGGGCTGGACAGAGACGGTGCTGTGTCTGAAGGTTCTGGTCTCAGCTAGGTTCAGAATAGAGCACTCTTTTTATAGACTGACCTGCAACCTGGATGTTTTCAGGGATGTGTGGGGGATCAGACAGGTCCTGTGTTCCACTGGAAACGATGGGTCACTGCAGCTCAGCTTTTAGTTTTTTAAGTTGTAGGTAGGAGTGTGTTGTTGTTGTTATTGTTGTTTTTCTTTTTGATTGTGGGGTTTTAACTGTTCACTGGTAATTTATTAGAAGTTTTGATATGGATCATTTAAGTTTTTTTGCATAATGTGTCCTTCTCTTATCTCCCCTCTTCTTCTTTTCTTCTCTTTAATCCTTATCTTCTCTCCTTCTCTTCTCTTCTTCTCTCTTTCTCTTCCCTCTTCTTCTCTTTTCCTCTCTCTGATCATTATTTCTCCTCCACATACTGAGCTTTTCAGAAACCTGTCTCTGTTGTGCAGGTGTTTCAGTGTGGACAGATTATCTTCATGATAGCTCTGGTGTAGACACACATAGTTTCATACAGCAGTTTGAAACGAGTCCACTCAGTGTGGACGCACACTCACATCTAATATTTACATTTAAACACCAACATCCTTCCTCTGTCTCTCAGACCAATGATGGGTTATTTATGTGTGTGCATGGTTGTGTGTGTGTGTGTGTGTGTGTGTGTGTGTGTGTGTGTGTGTGTGTGTGTGTGTGTGTGTGCATGCGTGTGTGTGTGTGTGATTTCATTAACACATTCATCATCACACTATGTAGGCCAGTGCACTGTGTGTGGTCTCACTCTTTGTGTTCAGACCCAACACTGTATCTCTCTTTCTGACACACAAACATACAAAAGCTCTCCACATTGTTGTCCTGCTGTGTCCATTGTGCTCATATGCTCATGGCGTTGACCAGCTCCTTACACACACACACACACACACACACACACACACACACACACACACACACACACACAAGAACTGAGATTCACATCCAGAGACCAGCAGTCTGTACTACAAAGATTTAAAGTTATCGAAGTAACTTCAGGTTTAACTCTGGGTACTCAGTCTTATGATGGTCCACTTGTTACCGGGGTAAATCCCCATGGTAACTTATGCTAAACTCCGGCACAGGTTTACGTTACAGGATCAGATCAAAACCTGTCAACAGCCAAACTACTGACCAATCAGTTACCTGGAAAAAACATTCCTACAGGAGCCTGACAGGGACAAAAGAGTTTATAATAAAGTGATAAATAATAACGAACAGTAGATATTTATATGTATCAGTGGAATTGTTTTCCTGTTTGAGTCTTTCCATGTGTCCACTCTGGTCTAAAATTAAACTTATTAGTTGTATAGACACATAATCTGACAGTAGACTCAATAGTTTTTGGTATTTTTTTCTGTTTTTTCTGTTTTTTCTCTTTTTCTGATTTGTTTTATTTGTTTTTAACATTTCACAAGCTATTTGTTCCAGAAAAATGAAGGTTTAAATGAATAAAAACTGACTGATTTCTTGCTGATATCATGAGAATTGAATTGAGGTTGTCGAGTTGTATTGATTTCCACTGTTATATGATTTACTTGTTTTATTATGATTAAGTTTTCTGACAGAACAAATCAAATCTTTGTTTTGTGTTTGTTAAAATACAGACTAATAAATCAGATTCAATGTACAATTGTTCTGGCTCAGGATGAAAAGTTCTGATCTCAGTACATTACATACAATCGTGGTTTATGCAACAGAGAAAGAATGATGTAAAAATAGTGTTGTGAAACTTCTCCAGAGGGAAACATGAAGTCTGAGTCAGAGCAGTCAGAGAGACTCTGACCTCTGACCTCAGTCTGTTAGCACACAGCTAAATCTGGATGGCTATTTTATTTTCACTAGTTTGTTCTGAACTTCATTCAGTTTGTGCAGTGGAGCCAGGACAAGAACAAGTTTTGGAAGGACTATTTTTCTTGACTATGACCGCGGTAAGACCTTAGCCTGGGAAAAAGGAGACATCACGGTACTACTTTACAATAAGAAATGGTTTATAATTAGGTTATTAATTTGGTTTACACTGTATTAATAATAAACAAACAATTCTAAACAAGTTATAACACACTTTTCATACATTGATGCAAGCTCACTATTTAACAAGATCAAGTTAATGCTTACTATGAAACTTTTTGACCATTAAGATGCTGACGGTGGTCAATTGTCAGTAACTTAACAAATATGTGATGAAGCAGCAGGTACAAATGATGATGATGGAGAAAACAAAGAAAGCTCAGTAACTGATGAGATATGAGGCTTCACAATACAGATAATAATACAGATAATAAACTAGTTATAAACAATTCATAAATCCTTTATAAGGGGAGTCTTATTGTGAAGTGGTATCCCGCATACAAATTTATATACAGTATGTACTGTACACTAATCTTTGAAGTATATTGTTTTAGCATTTAGTAAACAAGACATCAAGACATTTTACAAATGGGAAATGACACAATACAAAGTACACACTGTCTGACGATGATTACACACTGTGAAGTGAAAACATGTCAGATTGTTTCACAAAGTTATTTTAGCTTTTTACAGCTGTGCTAATGTCTTTGTGAGGCTGAGGACTTTGAGGTAAATGCTAATTTAAAATTTTTTAGTTTTGTGTGTTCGCATGCTAACGTTTGCTAACTAACAGCACACAGAAAGTACAGCTGAGGCTGATGTGAATGTCATTAGTTCTGCAGGTATTTAGCCATAAACCAAAGTATTGGACAAATTCAAATGTGACCTGATGATGGCGCCAAAGGAAAAGTTCATCCTGAGGGGAACATGAATCTCTGAACTAAATATCATGACAATATGTCCAGTATTGGTTGAGACACTGTCAAAGCCTGGCTAAAAATATTAGCTTTACAACAAAACATGAACATTTTGTACCTCATCAGAGATTAAATGTGTTCTATTATTCTGTCATGTTTTATTTTCTTCTCCTGCTCTTTGTTCTGTATTGTATTGTTGGATGCAGAGTTGTCTCAGTGGACAGTTGAGCCATCGAGGTGAAGCTGTAAAACTGTCATCAGCTGCTGCACTGAAAACACTGTAAAACTGCACACGCTCAGTGTGTGTGTGTGTGTGTGTGTGTGTGTGTGTGTGTGTGTGTGTGTGTGTGTGTGTGTGTGTGTGTTTGGAAATTCTCTGTATGTCTGTATGCCTGTGTGTGTGTGTGTGTGTGTGTTTCTCAAATTAGTGGAAAGATGTAAAATTACAGAGACAACTTTTTATGGGAAGTCTGGAATGATAGAGAGAGGGAGCAGTGATTCATAATGGGAATATACAGACAGACATCGGAGGTGTCAAACACACACACACACACACACACACACACACACACACACACACACACACACACACACACACACACACATTCCTGAACCTCAACATCCAGACCAACCTCACACACCTGGTTTAAACCACAAACACAATGAACAGATTACACTATCGTCCCTGATGTTCTCAGATCAGAACAATGAAGCTGGAGAATGAATCATGGTTAGAACCAAATCCATTGTTGACTGAAACCATTTAAGTAAAAAAAGAGTTTACTTTGAATACACCCTTCTTGTGAAAAGCCACTTGTAAGACAGGTGTTATCTCACAGACTATAGTGGATTGTCTCAGGTGTGAGCCTGCAGTTTGCAGGTCCTCTGCTGTTAGTCATCTGTGGGACTCAAAACTACAACCTTTGAATCAATTCTCCTCTGTTTAATGACAAGTCCAACGCACTGTACCATTGTACCGCACAGCCTCACACCAGAGCAATCAGACAAGACTGAGTGAAAACAAGAACCACTGTGCCCTGGTTTCCCTCCAGTCAAGGCCCTGGCTATGAACTTTGATCTTGTTCAAGTCCAGCTGATGACCTTTACTGCATCTCTCTCCTCTCAGTTGTCATTTGTCAAATAAATGTTTTGACTGATCTCACCTTGGTTTTGTCGCCATCCTGATAAAAGTTACAAAGAAACTTTGGAAGAATTCTCACCATCACTTTACATATTAGTGACACAATTGTACGTGATGAAAGCTGCTGTTAATCTCTTCTCTTCACCTATAATTATTATCTTCAACTCTGGTGGGACTCGAAGACACAACCTTTGAATCACTTCCTCAGTGTTAAGCTAGAAGTCCAACGCACTATCCATGGTGCCACAGAGTCATATGATAACCCAGGAGACATTAAAAATTATAAATAATAAAATCTGAATCAGAAAAACTTTATTGATCCTTGCAGAGAAACTGCTTTTTTACAGCTGCTAAACATGCAGTTATGAGAGAGGAAGTAAATTAATAAAACAGGAAAAACTACTTTTAATAATAATAATAATAATAATAATAATAATAATAATAATAATAATAATAATAATAAATACAGGGTAAGTGAAAAGAAAAATGTACAAATGCAAATGTGCAAAAAGTAAGAAGTTGTGAGGCAGAATTAAAGGAAACTGTCTCCCCTCAGTTCAGCTTTTTCATTTGATAGGCATCCAGTTTGTGGGTTTGTGTGTTTGTGTGTGTGTGTGTGTGTGTGTGTGTGTGTGTGTGTGTGTGTGTGTGTGTGTGTCATGAACATATATATTCACTGTATGTATCCATGCATCTATGTGCGTGTGTTGTGTATGTTGTTAATGTTGTGTATCGGGCTGCTCTGAGGTTGGAATCACTGCGGTATACATCTGTCGCCTGAGCCACGCACACACACACACACACACACACACACACACACACACACACACACACACACACAAACACACAGTCTCTGTCTAAATACAGACTCTGCTACATTGTTGGACTAATTATTATAAACGACAAACACTGGTCACTGAGGAAACAATCCTCCCACATCCCATAATTATCCTGCGTGGGCTCGATATTAAATACTTGAGATGGTTGGGGTGCATTTGATTTCTGTTTGCCTGTGAAATCAATGGCTCCTTGTATTTGTAGGAAGGCGTTAACTCCTTCAGATGAAAGAGAGCAGAGAGAACAGAGTGTCACATACTGCTGTTAAAACCCCAAAATAAAGTTCACGTTTTTCAGAATCTGCTGCAACACATTCAGCTAAAGTCCTCAGGCTTCAGCTGAATGTGTTGTACAGTTTGACTCTCACTGAGGGCTTCAACCCTCAACCTTTGAATTTCTTCTCACGTATGTCACACAGTGACAGTCATTAAGTATGACACTGTAAAATGGAATTAAAGCAGCTGCTGGTGACAATATCTAATTCAAAACTATCACATCTGAATCACTTCTTTAGTGTTTAACTAGATGTCAGTGAAACACCATTTGAAAAATGTCCGGACGACATTAGTACATGTTAAAAGGTGATGTTTTACATCTTAAGACGTCTCATTTGAACAGTTCATTGAGCTCACGACCCAAAATATTAGGCTATTGCAGTTAACATTGTCATGATGATGCTCTGTTTATCCCATTCAATTTCAATAAAATATCAAGCAGATACATTATCTTGTTCTCGTTGTATGTTTTTTGAGAATGATGGCAGTGTGGTGGAGCAGTGGCCTCACAGCGAGAAGGTTCTGGATTTGAGCCCAGGTCCTGGGCCTGGGCCTGGGCCTTTCTGTGTGGGTTCCATCCCTATAAGGTTAAGCTGTATAGCTAATGGATAGATTTTTCAATTATCTCCCCCAACAGTGTTATAATGTAGTTATTATAAAAGAAATTTGAGCGGGTGAGTAAATTGAATGTGTGTGAATCTGTGAGGGAGAAGTTGTCTCCTCCAGCTGGAGGCACAGCACAGTGTCAGGGGCTAAACGTTAGCTAACTACTGCAAAGTGTCTGAATATGGAGCAGTGGCTTCTCAAACAAAGTCTGCCAGCTCCAGATGCAGACCAAGAAAATATATATGAAGGTGGAGCAACTGAGACTAATGTTACACCGTCAAGTTCAACTGAAAAACATTAGGTGCCGAAGGCTCGGACAGATTCGGCCTCCAACAAGCGTTGGAGATATCAGACGTCTGGTAGCTGTCACTGCAGTTTGTTTCAAGAGTGGGAGGGGGTCCTGAACCCCAACAAAAATTTTTGGGGAGTCACTGCTCGAAATGGTTTAGCACCACTGCACTAGACCACTATGAGTCACTAACACTAACATTCAGTGAATGTATGATGCTGTGTCTGATCTTTCACACTGATGATGCTGTGATGTTCTGGTGTGTACTAAGCAGTGGAACACAATATTTAAACACTGGCCACTGCACCAGAGAGACACATCTAGCTAAAACTACTAGACAGCTTCATCTACATGTTCAGGCTGTCCCCTGGAGTTTGCAGAAAGGAGAAAAAGAAGGAGACAGACAGAACAAAAGAAACAAGGGAAGAGAGAGGAGGCAGGAGGAGAAGTAAAAGGAGAGAGTGGGTAGAGAAAAAGAAAAGAGGACAAAAGGCACAAACAGGACAAGAAGTGTGTTTTAAAGTTAAAGGAGTGCTTGTTTGGAGTGATGAAGGGAGAGAGGACAGGAGGTGTGAAAGAGGAGGAGGGATGAATGAAGAGGAGGAAGAGGAAGAAGAGGAAGCGGCTTCAGAGTCTCAAAGTCAACAAGTCCATGTTGAAAATTCTGCTTGATGTTTATTATTCTGACAAACCTTCTCTGAGTTCTCCACCCCTTGTCCCTCATCCCTCCTTCTTCTCTTCTCAGTCCAGTTTCAAGCTTCAGCTCAGCGTTTTGAGTTTCTCATTAATCTTTGTTTCAGAGTAAAGTTTTCAGCTCACACTCAGCTGTGAGTCCAGCTTTGATTGGTTCTTTATTGCACAGCTCTGCTTCTGATTGGTCTCCATAATCCAAATATATATTTTTTAAAAGAATCATCTTATTTTGAAAATGACTTTCAATAGTTATGCATGAAGATAAAACACCTTAAAGCCAGTGTGCCACAGAGCCTCTGTAAACATTAAACGATCATGCTGGATTCTCATCTAAATGGTTTCAGTCATTCAAGACTAAAGACTATATAAAGATGTAAAAATGTGACTAAACATGCCACAAAAGAATAAATACATTTCTCAGAAATCACCTGGCAGCCAACCAGACTTCTTTGGAGGAAGATGAATAAAATAGCAATAAAATAGAAACGTCAAGGAAGGTTACAAAGGTAACTACATTTCTATGAATCCTGGATGACCAGAGCGTTCAGTCCCTCCTGATAAGATTCTGGAGGAACAGACCCTCTGATGACACCAGGAGACACACCCTCCCTCAGGTTTTCCAGGGTCACCTGTTGGTGTCAAATACTCAACTGGCTCGAGACTTAAGACCCAGAGTTTAAAGCACTGGATGAAACTGACAAACAAAGTAGCTGAGTCCTCCAGATTTGGTCAAAAGCTGGTCACGTCGCTATGATGTTAAAGTAGGTGGAGCCAGAAAAATCTAAATAAATTAACAAATTTGTTCCTTTAAAAAACAAACGAAATACAAAGCATGTTGTGTAGCTAACATGACCTTGAGTCAATACACACACACACTGAATTAATAAGGAGTCGACTTAACCTAGTTCTGTTGAGTCCTTTTTAAACTTTGATGTGTGTTTGCTCTCGACAAAGAATGTTATTAGTAATCAATATCAATATCAATGCTCAGAAGGATTTAGCTGTCATCCCCCTGCCACAACACACACCCACACACACACACACACACACACACACACACACTCGTATCATTAATTTCCTCAAACATCTGCACACTGCAGTTTTTACAGGAGGAAACAGAGCATTTGTTGAGGACTATTTTCAGTGGCGGATTAATCCACATTTAGTGCTCTAGTGAGTATTTGTGGCAGCTGGACGGTCAGCAGTCCTCTGTCCTTCTTTCTGACATTCCACATTTTTTTTGTTGGAAGTTTGTTTTTAGAAGACATGTTTGAAAGATGAGAAACAAGGAAAATGACACAGACAGAGCAAACAGGACAAGAGGATCAGATTCATGTTGTCTCCCTTTAAGACATTAGTGTCAACTCTCTGTTTGACCTGACACTTTAAACTAGATAAAATGTCATAGCATATGTTTGATCCAACTCACAATGAAAGTAATGGCTTTCTGAGCCTCCCAGCTTATTCTGAAAACAAGACTATATGACATGCTAGGGTAAGATAAAGTGATGTTACTGAAAGCCTGTAAACAAAAGGAGGGAAAACCAAGAAACAGGCTGTTTTAGTTGGTTCAGAGGGTTAAACTACATAATGAAAGATGCTGTTCTCTTCCACAGTTTGAACCAGATGACTGAACAACCTCAGTCCAGATGACATCAGTTTAGCTCAGTGCAGTGTGTTAAACTGGTTTGACCTGCTAATGCCCCCTACAGGCTGCAATGTCCATCACTGTTCCAAAAGTGACTTCACAGAACAAGCCATGATTTAACTGTTTGTTTGAGTCTTAGAAAACTTAGTAAGATCAAAAAGGTTCATCCTCTGGGAAGCAGGAGTGACATCAGTTAATATAAACAGTGCATTCAGTTTTGACATTTCTTGAGTTCATGTGGACATTTTGTTGTGTAAAGTAAAGTCAACAAATCAGCAGAATCACCTGGAGAGCATGATGATCTGACTGTAAGGTGTTTGTTCCTCTGTGGTCGAAACAGAGTGACTTCATCACCCGGGATCACATAATTATGATTTAACTGTGATGGAGATGATGGGAACAGTAACATAGACAGAGAGAGGACCACACTAAAACGTAGGCTCAAACATGCACATGCACACATTCATTTACACATAATATTCCAAATAAAGGTCTGTGATCGTTCAGAGAGCAGGCTGAAGATGTTGGCTTTTATTTTGAAAACGTGTGGAGTCGTCTTTTCTTTTGTAGATGATTATTGCTGATTGGTGCTTCCCTGATTATAATGTCTTCATTTGAAGGGAGTTCTACTCTTGACCTCTACCACATCTGTCAACTCTGATTTCTGTTCTCATGCTGGAAATGCAAAAGTGGATTAGTGACAAATTAAAGTGTGTGCGTGTGTGTGTACCTCGGAGCCGGTCGGGAGAGGAGACATGAACGTCCAGCAGCCGGTAAGTCGTTGCAGACCCCGCTGATCTAAACTCCTGCCTCCCCCTCTATGTGTCGTTCTCCGTTGTTGCTCCTGGTCTTTAACCGGCCGCTCCGGACGCATTGGATCGAACACTTCCCAAGCTTTCAACGGCTTTCCTCTCTCACACAAACTCACACACTCACAGACACTCAAACATGCACCGTATTTTCACAAACTTTGACATTCAGTCCTCCGTTTCCTCCACTAACCTACTTGGAAGTTTTACGCACCAAAAGCAAAAAAAAAAATGAAAAGAATCCATCCAACATCTGTCCTGAAAGATTTTCATGTAACCTCTGCATCCGCTGCGAGCGAAAAAAGTTCAGGAGAAGAAAAGTCAAAGTTCTAGACTGACAGTTTAGCGCGTTGAGAGTCAATCTCCCGGTGAAAGATGTGATTTGATGGGTTGGAGATGAACTCGGCGGAGAGTCGGCTTGACCCAGTCTACTGCTGCCGTGGAGGTAGGGAGGGTGAGGGAGAGAGAGAAGGGAGGTCCGAAAACCATCAGAGAGAGAGAGAGAGAGAGAGAGAGAGAGACTTCTGACAACCGTCCAGCTGTTTACAGGAGAACCAAACACTCTCCAAGAAACAGTTTCACTCTGGACTGGATTTTAAAATCCAGGAGCTGGACCCGGAAATCTTCTTATGTTGTATTGTGTGTCAGCAGTTTAGTTTAGTTATTCTTATTTATAGAAAACAGAAACAAAAGTATGTGGACACTCATATGTAGCTGCTAAATTATTTAATTATTAATTATGATTATTATTATTTTTAATTACACCTGTGTTCAGTGACGTGTCCCAGTGAGCAGGTGAGCCAACACTGCCAGAGCCCTGGAAATGACGGAGGGAAGCCATCATTAATGATATACACCTGAGCTTTTCCTGCTATGAAGTGTAAAATAACTGTCAACAAATCTGTACACTCTCCTCTTGACACATGAACACAGAGAACTGATATTTAATAGGGTCTGTAATTAAAGTAATAATCATGATTATAATTTAAAACAGAAAACACTAATTTTCCCAACTGTTTGCACAGCCACACAATATTGATTTTTTTTTTCCAAAGCAATTATAAAATGACAATCAAGGGGGGTCAACTTTTTGTCCAGGCAAAAGGGAACCCTGTGCAGTGCTTCAGTGAGCTCAAGTGTTACAGTCTTTACAGTATCTTGCTTGTTTAACCAAAGCCAAATAAATGTAGAAAGTACAATATTGTAGTGGAGTGGAAGTAGCATAGAAAGGAAAAAGTGCATTGAAGGCATATATTATTATTCTGCATACTCTTTATCTTTATCTTTATCTTTATTTAGCATTCACACTATTCAAATCTTAATCAAAATGTTATTCAAATCTTTATTAAATATAAATTGTTCCCACTGTCATCAGGTTATACAACACCTCAGCCAAAGGAAGTGGACTAATTATTTTTTATTGTTTATTTATTTATTATTATTATCATTATTATTATTATCAACAATGAGCTAGTGGACACATGAATTTCCAGTTTTTGAATTATCACAGTTGTTATGGCTGCTCTTGTATTCCAACAAACCCAAAACATGATTCAAAAAGTTCAAAAATAAAAGAGCAGTCTGAGAGGAGGAGGGCTACGACTCACTAAAACAAAATAAGCACGCACAGAGATGGCTTCAACTAAAAACTTGGTTTTTATTTCCATAAACAAAAAAACGATCTCCGGTTAACTTTCAGTATATAAACAAATAAATAAACAAATAAAGAAACTAAGGTTGACTTTAGAGTCTTTACTGTTAGCGTATTTAGCGGTCGAAAAACTGTATCATCTCCTCCCATGCCTCACTCAATCCATCAAGCGAAGAACACAAAGAAACCAGCTGTGGTCCCTCTGTAATCATGGGCGGCAAGGAGGAGGAGGATCCTAATCAACAATCCATTACAATAATAACAATAAATATTAATTCTTTCTTAATTCCTTTTCTTATTTTATCCATAGAAATTAATTTTCAACTTAATTTACAAATAATCCAAAAACAATTATTATGTTAAACCAATATTTAACTTAAGTCAATAGGCTCCAACATCCCGGCCCCCAATTGTTGGCCATAGGAAAACAATTACATAAATAACATTCAAAAGGAGCCAGAAAAGAATAACAACATAAATTCATTCATCAGCCTCCATTAAAAGACAGAGTTTGTCTATGGGTCTTTGAACTACGCTGGCCTTGGTCTTAACCAAAGCGCTTCTCACAAGGCCCTTGGCATCTGGGAATATCCTGGTAACACGGCCCATAATCCAAGCGTTCCTTGGTGCGGTGTTATCCACCAGGATGACTACATCCCCTGGGCTGAGGTTCCTCCTTTTGGTGTTCCACTTGCTTCTTTCTTGCATGAGCGGAAGATACTCATTTGTCCAACGTCTCCAGAACAGATCTGCGAGATACTGTACTTGTCTCCATCTCTTTCTTGAATATTGGTCATTTTTCTCAAAAACTCCTGGTGGCATAGATGTTTTCGCCTTTAGCAGAAGCAAATGGTTTGGGGTTAATGGTTCCAAATCGTTGGTGTCACTTGACACTGTGGTTATTGGTCTGTCATTCAGGATTGCTTCTACCTCACACAAGGCTGTCGACAGAGTTTCATCGTCCAATGTTTGTTGTTTTAAAACTGAGGTGAGGCTCTTTTTGACCAGTCCAATGAGCCTCTCCCAAACTCCGCCGTGATGGGCTCCAAAAGGTGGGTTAAATGTCCATTTTATTCCCTCTGACAAAAGAGTGTTTTGAATCTTCTGATGATTTAGCTCTTTCAAGGCTTCTTGCAGTTCTTTTTGGGCCCCCACAAAGTTTGTTCCACAGTCAGTCCTGATACTTAAAACTGATCCTCTTCTGCAGATGAATCTGCGTATAGCGTTTATGCATGAGTCTGTGGTTAGGAAGTTTGCCATCTCCAGGTGAATAGCTCGACTCACCAGGCAGGTGAAGATGACCCCCCACCGTTTCACCTGAGCTCGGCCTCTCTTCACTTCAATAGGGCCGAAGTAGTCAATGCCAACGTGACTAAAAGGTGGTAAATCTGGATACAAACGATCCTCAGGAAGATCTGCCATTTTCTGCTCTCCAGGTTTTGTTTGCATGCGTCTGCAAAATACACAGTTCCTGATGATTTTCCTCGCTAAGGAGTTTGCATGAGGGAGCCAAAACCTCTGACTTAGCCTGGAAAGCATATGGCTTCTTCCTGAGTGCCCAACTTGATGATGGATATGACGTAGGATGAGGTTGGATATATGAGAATCTTTAGGGAGAATAATCGGGTTCTTCTGGTGCATCGGCATTGCACATTTGTTTATTCTACCTCCTACTCGCAAGATGCCATTATCAAGTATTGGATCCAGCTTGTTGATGGTGCTTCTTGAACTGAGGGTTTTGCCATTTTCCAGGGAAGTAAACTCTGGGCTGAAGTAGCACCTTTGTTCAAAACAAATAATAACCCTCTCAGCTTCTTGCATGTCCTCCACTGATAGGTTTCGTGTTCCTTGTTCGTCCTTTAATTTTTTCTTTGCCTGTGCACACACGTGTGTCTGGCTCTTTTTTAGGTGACTCAGTAGTTGAAGTAGTTTTTTCACCTTTAATATCCATGCCACAGATCTCTGAAGTCGATTCCATGATGAGTGATATCTGATTAATGAGCATATTGGATGTTGGTTTTCAATCTGCACACTGTTGACAGTGATCTCTTTTTCCACACTGTTGATTGCAACCTCTTTTTTCACCTCAGGGTCATTTGCTGATATTTCTTCAGGACTCTGCGTGATTTTCAGCCATGTTTTTTTTTCTCTGCCCAGGTATTCAGGACCTTTCAGCCATCTTGACTTTAAGAAAGATTCCACATGCAGCCCCCGGGAGGCGTCGTCGGCCGGATTGTCTTTTGAATTTATGTGTCTCCACTGGCTTGTGTGGGATAGATCATGGATCACTGCAACTCTGTTGGATACAAATGTCTGAAATCTCTTTGTTTGATTATGGATGTATTTCAATACAGATGTACTGTCCGTCCAGAAAGTTGAATCTGTAAGAGGTAAGTGTAGTTCCTTCCTCAGCATCCGATCCACTTTTACAGCCACTGTTGCTGCAGTGAGTTCAAGCCTGGGAATGGTAATCTGCTTGAGAGGTGAGACCCTGGATTTTCCAAATATGAAGGAGATGTGAATTTTGCCTTCATGATTTGTGAGCCTAAGGTAGCTTACTGTACCGTAACCTGACTCACTTGCATCGCAGAAATGATGAAGCTCAGCAGTCACCACTGGGTCAAAGTTCTCTGGTTTGATGCATCTTGCCACTTGAAATCCACGCAACTGGCTTAACTCCTCGATCCATCTTTGCCATGGCCTCGCAAATTCCTGTGGAATAATTTGATCCCATCCATACCTGGATTTGCAGAGCTCTTGGAGTAGTTGCTTGGCTTTCAGGATGAAAGGAGAGAGAAAACCTAAGGGGTCATAAACTGAACTTACTATGGAGAGTATACCTCTTCTGGTGGCAGGACGGCTATTGACAGTCACTTTGAAGCTGAAGGTGTCACTTTGAGTGTTCCAATGGATTCCAAGTGCAGGCTCAACTGTGGCTTGCTCTTTCAGCTTTTCTTTATCGAGGTTCAGCTCTTTGACAGTCTTTGCTCTGTGATGTTCAGGAATACTCTCCAAGACCTTCCAGTTATTGCTGATCCATTTTGTCAACGTGAAGCCACCCTGTTTGCAGGCTTCAGTGAGATCTTTGACAAGCTTTATAGCCTGATCCACCGTTGCTACGGATCTGAGGCAATCATCTACATAAAAGTTACTTTTGATGGTTTTCACAACTTCATCAGAGTAATGCTTTTGATTGTCGTCAGCAGTTCGACGCAGGGCAAAATTAGCGATGCTCGAGGAAGATACAGCGCCAAAGAGGTGAACTTTCATCCTGTAAGCATCCAGTGGTTTGCTGATATCACCCTCTGGCCACCACAGAAATCTCAGAAGGTCTCTGTCCTTTTCATCAACATGAACTTGATAAAACATCGCCTCAATGTCTGCCATAACTGCAATTCGGTCTTGGCGAAACCTCAAGAGAACTCCAATGAGGGTGTTTGTTAAGTCTGGCCCCTGAAGGAGCTCCTTGTTCAGAGACGTTCCTTTAAATGATGATGCACAGTCAAATACCACTCTCAATGTAAGCTTTCGTTTGTGGTAGACGCCATGATGTGGGATGTACCAGATCCGTCCGTCTTCTTTGTTAAGCTGCTGAGGTGGAACCTTTTCTGCATAACCTTTTTTGAGAATGTCCTCCATGAAGGTGGTGTATTTTTCAGCATATGTCTTATTCCTCTTGAATTTCTTCAAGAGGTGCAACATGCGTTCTTTTACCATATCATAATTACCTGGCATGACCTTGGCTTTATCTCTGAAGGGCAGTGGTAGATGATAGTGGCCATTTTTGAGAAATGCTGAGCTGGAAGCAATCTCCATGAAGCGTTTATCCTCAACAGACATCTCAATTTTCTCTTCATACCTATTCTCTGAGAAATCCTGGTTATATTGTCTGATGAGTAAATCCTTCAACTCAACCACAGAGATTCTGTTACTCAACACTGCAATGGGCCCAGCTTGTTCTGCCACACTATCAACACTGATCGGTCCAGTTACCACCCACCCCAGCAAGGTTTGCACTGCATATGGTCCATTATCATGACTGTTTATTATTTTCCATGGCTCCATGGCTCGGGGAACATCAGTCCCAATGAGGAGTTCAACCTCTGCCTCAATTTCCTTTAACTGGATTTCACTGAGGTGAGGCCACCTCTTCACATCAGCTTGTGTGACTATGTTTTCTTTTGAGACAGGGATTTGGCTTTGTGTGTAAACTTTCGGCAGGTCCAGATATGTACAGCCTTCCAAATCTCCCACCTCCAGTCCTTTGACCTCATAGGTCCCTGTGGGCTTTTCCTGTCCCATGGTTCGCAAAAGTATTTTTGTTTTGCGTCCTTTCACATTCAACAGGTTCATTAGGTTTTCGGTGCAGAATGTTGCGGTGCTGCCTGGGTCAAGGAAGGCATAGGTTTGAATATATTTACTCCCTTTCGCCACTTTAACTCTTACCGGAACAATTGCAAGTGCACAGTCCCTCCCGGCCCCAGTTGCATCACCTGCTGAAACAAGAGCACTGCTTATGGGGGTCTCTTCTGTCTCAGCAGTGGGCTTTACTTGATTTTCCTGTTTTGAGCATTTTGCACTGTGAATATGGAGTACAGTAGGATGCTTCATTTGACAAACTTGACACACTAATCGTTTCTTACAGTTTTTGCTCAGATGACCTTTTACTAAGCAGCCAAAACAATGTCCATGGCTTCTTAAAAATTCAACTTTGTCATCATGTAACTGTGTTTTGAATTGTGAACAGTCTATAAGTGTGTGTTTCCCATGGCAGAATCCACAGGAAGAGCTGATTGCGGTTTGAGAAGGTTGTTGTGGAATAGATGATTGTTTTACAGTGCATCCTGCTTTCTCTGTATTCACTGCTACTGAGGTAGCAAAGCTGCTGTTTTTGCCTCTTATTGGTTTCGATTCACTTTTGCCTCTTGGGATAAACTTTTTTGTCGGTATTTGGTCTTGAATGTCTCCAAACAACGGATCCAAAAGCATTTTAGCCTGTTTTTCCACAAAATCCACGAAGTGCTGAAATCTGATTCTCCTGCCAGTCTTCTGTTGTGTCTCATAGGCTGTGGTTCGCCATCTTTCACGGAGCTTGTAGGGCAACTTGGATGCTATTAGCCTTAAGTTCGAGGGGATCTCAAGTTCCTCTAAATACTGTAAGTCCTGTATTACATTACAGCATCCTCTCAAATACATTGCATATGCATGCAGCATTTTCCCATCCTCAGCTTTAATTGCTGTCCAGTTCAAGGCCTTTTCCAGGTAAGCACCAGAAATTTTAATTTCATTCCCAAAGTGCTCCTTCAAAAGTTGTCTTGCTTCATGATAACCTCTGCCCCCTTCCATGTGCAGACAGCTGCGAACCAGTTCTCTAGGCAAACCAGAGGTAAATTGCTCAAGGTAGTAGAGCCTGTCCTGATTATTTTTAGTACTGTCTTCAACCAAGTGTTCAAATGCATGAATAAAAGACTGATATGCCAATGGGTTACCATCAAACACACAAATTTCTCTGGCAGGTAACTTAGACAGCTTTTGCTGTGAGACAATAAGTTCTGCAATGTCATTTTGTCTTCGGATAACCACATCCAAGTTATTACGAGCATCATTAACAGCCATATCTGAATAATCTTGTGCAGCATGAGTTATGGTGTGACTGTGATTTTCCATTTCTGTTTCATGTCTTTTAGTTGACCTTTTGTCTTGGGGTTTGTCTGATGTTTTGGTACTTCTTGTAGGTGTTGTAGGTGATGGTCGGTGGAGACTTAGGATGGTTTGGTGAAGTGGGGTTTTGGGTATGGCACCTAATTGCACAAAATCCACTTGGCTCTCCATTGTTTCTGGTTCCTGGTGAGAGTCATAATACTCCTGCATATAATCAACTGGAGCTTCCTGATCATCCTCTTCACTCTGAAGTACTTTTATTTTAGCAGCTGATGCTGCAAGGTCCGCATCCAACTCCATTTGCTCCATCTTTGATTTCAGATTGATTTCCTCCAGCTGCAAAGCATGTTTTTCTTTCAATGCAGCGGCTCGGGCCAGGGCAGCGGCCTGATCCGCTTGGGCCTTTTTGAGCTCTGAAGAGGTGGAAGACTTTGATCTGCGTGAAACATTTGACATGCTGTCCAGTGGTCCAACTTTTGATTGTGCAATCTCTCTTTTCCATAATTCAACTTCTTTGATAAAATAATTCAGGTTAGTTATTCTGGGTTCATACCAGTCAACATAATCATCATCCTTTTCTTCCTCTGTTAGAAGTTGTTGCACAGATTCATGAACATTCATAAATTCATCCACTGTTCCTTTAAACACTTACAATGCATCACTGACGTTATCAATATTTCATCCATCAAGGCCTTTATTTCATTCAACTTCCTCGTGCATGCTCCCAATCTGGCTTTACGTGAAGCAAGCCGTGATTTGCGCACGTCCTGTGGCTCAATTGCCTTCTTCTCAGCAGCGGTCTCTTGGGAGTCAGACATGATCGCACAAATTCCTTTAACTTCAGTTTAGCTGATCCTTAAACATCCTTCAAACATCCCCGTATTATTCCAATCCAAATCCACAGTCCACAACTTTGCATTCAATAGTGTTCAATTGATTATTTGTAGCGCAGCGGCGCATTCCTTCCTAAATTCCATCGATCAGCTGATTTTACTCACGCCAGCTGGCCTCTCCATTGTTTCTATCAGCGAGTGGAGCGATTGCTTGAATCTGTGGATTCTCCGTTCTTTCCAGTCGTCCATGAAGTTTTTCGACTTGTTATGACTGCTCTTTTATTTTTTGAACTTTTTGAATCATGTTTTGGGTTTGTTGGAATACAAGAGCAGCCATAACACTTTCACTGACTTGTCCAGTGTCAAGGCCTTTTCCAGGTAAGCCACAAATTTTAATTTCATTCCCAAAGTGCTCCTTCAAAAGTTGTCTTGCTTCATGATAACCTCTGCCCCCTTCCATGTGCAGACAGCTGCGAACCAGTTCTCTAGGCCAAACCAGAGGTAAATTGCTCAAGGTAGTAGAGCCTGTCTGATTATTTTTAGTACTGTCTTCAACCAAGTGTTCAAATGCATGAATAAAAGACTGATATGCCAATGGTTACCATCAAACACACCAAATTTCTCTGGCAGGTAACTTAGACAGCTTTTTGCTGTGAGACAATAAGTTTGCAATGTCATTTTTGTCTTCGGATAACCACATCCAAGTTATTACGAGCATCATTAACAGCCATATCTCGAATAATCTTGTGCAGCATGAGTTATGGTGTGACTGTGATTTTCCATTTCTGTTTCATGTCTTTTAGTTGACCTTTTGTCTTGGGTTTGTCTGATGTTTTGGTACTTCTTGTAGGTGTTGTAGGTGATGGTCGGTGGAGACTTAGGATGGTTTGGTGAAGTGGGGTTTTGGGTATGGCACCTAATTGCACAAAATCCACTTGGCTCTCCATTGTTTCTGGTTCCTGGTGAGAGTCATAATACTCCTGCATATAATCAACTGGAGCTTCCTGATCATCCTCTTCACTCTGAAGTACTTTTATTTTAGCAGCTGATGCTGCAAGGTCCGCATCCAACTCCATTTGCTCCATCTTTGATTTCAGATTGATTTCTCCAGCTGCAAAGCATGTTTTTCTTTCAATGCAGCGGCTCGGGCCAGGGCAGCGGCCTGATCCGCTTGGGCCTTTTTGAGCTCTGAAGATTGGAAGACTTTGATCTGCGTGAAACATTTGACATGCTGTCCAGTGGTCCAACTTTTGATTGTGCAATCTCTCTTTTCCATAATTCAACTTCTTTGATAAAATAATTCAGGTTAGTTATTCTGGTTCATACCAGTCAACATAATCATCATCTTTTTTTCCTCTGTTAGAAGTTGTTGCACAGATTCATGTAACATTCATAAATTCATCCACTGTTCCTTTAAACACTTCCAATGCATCTGTTACACTTAAAAGAACGGCGATCCTCTTGTGTAGCACATTAAAGTTTATTCTGTAGGAACAACAATAAACACACATATCAGTCCTCAGCATCTGTGTCTGACGATCTCCCTACTACTGTCTGACGTCTTGCTACTCCGCTACTGAGCGCTGAGGTAACTCACAATACCTTACTCTTTAAACAGGTCAACAACATTCTCATTATAAACATGTAATCAGGTACTGAACACCTTTTTTTAAACCCAAATATTCCTATCTAATGAACTCTCGCTAAACCACCGTATTTATTATTGTCCACCGTTTTAGGCGCCACAATGCAAGCGAGCCGAATAGCCGAACTAGCACCGCAATGTATGCGATCTCTAATAGTGTTAGCCTGTTTGTCATGTGTCACATTCAGTCCAAGGCTTTTACATACAATATCACTTCTCTATTCCTTTCGCGGTTATGATTTCTGAAACGCTTACCTGTAGGAACAACAAATAAACACACATATCAGTCCTCAGCATCTGTGTCTGACGATCTCCCTACTACTGTCTGACGTCTTGCTCACTCCGCTACTGAGCGGCGTCAACTACCGAGACCGTGTAAACACAGCGCCCTCTACTGACCAGGCGTTCCCACCGTGTAAATACAAATATTCATCAGAAAATA
>NW_019175423.1:593155-598645 GCF_002260705.1 Seriola dumerili
GAAAATGAACGAAAACCATAATCAAAATATCACAAAGTGATTCCAGCCTGCTTTCTAACGTCCTTCGCTGTTAATAATATAAAAATAATAATTCCTAAAATTTCTTAAATGGGGGGCAAGATATTTTCATCAAGTCCTTAAGTCTCTGACACACTTTCAATGTCTCTGGAAACACTTTGTGCCACACATCACTGACTTTATCAATATTTCCGGCGTCATCCATCAAATTGCAATGTGTTTTCGGTAAGAGTTAAAGTGGCGAAAAGGGGAGTAAATATGTTCAAAACCTATGCGCCTTCCTTGAACCCAGGCAGCACTCACGCAACATCTGCACCGAAAACCTAATGAACCTGTTGAATGTGAAAGGAACGCAAAACAAAAATACTTTTGCGAACCATGGGAACAGGAAAAGCCACACAGGACGCTATGAGTCAAGAGGACTGCGAGGTGGGAGATTTGGAAAGGCTGTACATATCTGGACCTGCCGAAAGTTTACACATCAAAGCCAAATCTGTCTCAAAGAAAGAACAATCACACAGCCTGATGGTGAAAAGGTGGCCTCACCGCGTCAGTGGAATCACCAGTTAAAGGAAAATTGAGGCAAGAGGTTAGACCACACCTCATTGGGACTGAATGTTCCCGAAGCCATGGAGCATGGAAAATAAATAAATCAGTCATGAAGTAGAATGGACATGAGCAGTGCGACCAACCTTGCGCTGGGGTGGCGTGGTAAACTGGATTGCCAGGATCAGTGTTGATAGTGCGGTCAGAGAAACAAAGCTGGGCCGCCTTTGCAGCTGTTGAGTAAACAGAATCTCTGGAGTGGTTGAGTTGAAGGTATTTAACTCATGTCAGACAATATAACCGAGGATTTCTCAGAAGAATCAGGTATGAAGAGAAAATTGAGATGCTTCTGGGTTGAGGATAAACGCTTCATGGATATTGCTTTCAGCTCAGCATTTCCTCACAAAAAATGGACCCGACTATCATCTACCGGAACTGGCCCTTCATAGAGATGAAAGCCAAGGTCAATGGGCCAGGTAATATATACAGATATGGCTAAAATTAAGAAGGAGGGTCGCTCTGACGTTGCTCCTGTGAAGAACAACTTCAGACAGGAATAAGACATTGCTGAAAATACACTCACTCATTCACTGGGAGAGACGATAGTATTCTCAACAAAAGGTGTATGCAGAAAAGGTTCCAGCCTTTCAGCAGCTTACAAAGAAGACCGGATCGGGGATCGTTGGTACATCCCACAATCATTCGGCGTCTACCACAAACAGAAATAGAGCTTACACTGAGAGTGGTATTTGACTGTGCATCATCATTTAAAGAAACGTCCTCTGACCAAGGAGCTCCTTCAGGGCCAGACTTAAAAACACCTCATTGGAGTTCTCCTGAAGGTTTCGCCAAGAAACCGAATTGCAGTTATGGCAGAAGTGCATTGAGGCGATGTTTTTCAAGTTGCATGGTTGATGAAAAGGCAGAGACGCTTCTGGAGGAATTATCTTGGTGGCCAAAGAGGTGAACTTTCATCCTGTAAGCATCCAGTGGTTTGCTGATACCACCCTCATCCGGCTCATCCGGACACAGAAATTCTCAGAAGGTCTCTGTCCTTTTCATCAACATGAACTTGATAAAACAATCGCCTCAATGTCTGCCATAACTGCAATTCGGTCTAGGAGAAACCTCAAGAGAACTCCAATGAGGGTGTTTGTTAAGTCTGGCCTGCCTAAGGGAAGCTCCTTGTTCAGAGACGTTCCTTTAAATGATGATGCACAGTCAAATACCACTCTCAATGTAAGCTTTCGTTTGTGGTAGACGCCATGATGTGGACATGATACCAGATCCGTCCGTCTTCTTTGTTAAGCTGCTGAGGTGGAACCTTTTCTGACATAACCTTTTTTGAGAATGTCTCTCCATGAAGGTGGTGTATTTTTCCAGCAATATGTCTTATTCCTCTTGATTTCTTCAAGAGGTGCAACATGCGTTCTTTTACCATATCATATATTACCTGCATGACCTTGGCTTTATCTCTAAGGGCAGTGGTAGATGATAGTGGCCATTTTTGAGAAATGCTGAGCTGGAAGCAATCTCCATGAAGCGTTATCCTCAACAGACTCTAATTTTTCTCTTCATACCTATTCTCTGAGAAATCCTGGTTATATTGTCTGATGAGTAAATCCTTCAACTCAACCACAGAGATTCTGTTACTCAACACTGCAAAGGGCCCAGCTTGTTCTGCCACACTATCAAACACTGATGTCCAGTTACCTACCCACACCTAGAAGCAGGTTTTGCACTGCATATGGTCCATTATCATGACTGTTTATTATTTTCCATGCGTGCCCATGGCTCGGGGAACATTCAGTCCCAATGAGGAGTTCAACCTCTGCCTCAATTTCCTTTAACTGGATTTCACTGAGGTGAGGCCACCTTTTCACATCAGCTTGTGTGACTATGTTTTCGTTTTGAGACAGGGATTTGGCTTTGTGTTGTAAACTGTTCGGCAGGTCCAGATAATGTACAGCCTTCCAAATTCTCCCACCTCCAGTCCTTTGACCTCATAGGTCCCTGTGGGCTTTTCCTGTTCCATGGTGTCGCAAAAGTATTTTTTGTTTTGCGTTCCTTTCACATTCAACAGGTTCATTAGGTTTTCGGTGCAGAATGGGTTGCGTGCTGCCTGGGTCAAGGAAGGCATAGGTTTGAATCATATTTACTCCCTTTCGCCACTTTAACTCTTACCGGAACAATTGCAGAGTGCACAGCTCCCTCCCGGCCCAGTTGCATCACCTAGCTGAAACAAGAGCACTGCTTATGGGGTCTCTTCTGTCTCAGCAGTGGCTTTACTTGATTTCCTGTTTTGAGCATTTTGCACTGTGAATATGGAGTACAGTAGGATGCTTCATTTGAACAAACTTGACACACTAATCGTTTCTTACAGTTTTTGCTCAGATGACCTTTTACTAAGCAGCCAAAACAATGTCATGGCTTCTTAAAAATTCAACTTTGGTCATCATGTAAGCTGTTGTTTGAATTGTGAACAGTCTCTAAGTGTGTGTTTCCCATGGCAGAGATCCACAGGAAGAGCTGATTGCGGTTTGAGAAGGTTGTTGTGGATATATATTGTTGTTTACAGTGCATCCTGCTTTCTCTGTATTTCACTGCTACTGAGTAGCAAAGCTGCTGTTTTTGCCTCTTATTGGTTTCGATTCACTTTTGCCTCTTGGGATAAACTTTTTTGTCGGTATTTTGGTCTTGAATGTTTCCAAACAACGGATCCAAAAGCATTTTAGGCCTGTTTTTCCACCAAAATCCACGAAGTGCTGAAATCTGATTCTCCTGCCAGTCTTCTGTTGTGTCTCATAGGCTGTGGTTCGGCCATCTTTCACGGAGCTTGTAGGGCAACTTGGATGCTATTAGGCCTTAAGTTCGAGGGGATCTCAAGTTCCTCTAAATACTGTAAGTCCTGTATTACATTACAGCGGATCCTCTCAAATACATTGCATATGATGCAGGCATTTTCCATCCTCAGCTTTAATTGCTGTCCGCAGTTCAAGGCCTTTTCCAGGTAAGCACCAGAAATTTTAATTTATTCCCAAAGTGCTCCTTCAAAAAGTTGTCTTGCTTCATGATAACCTCTGCCTTCCATGTGCAAGACAGCTTGCGAACCAGTTCTCTAGGCAAACCAGAGGTAAATTGCTCAACGTAGTAGAGCCTGTCCTGATTATTTTTAGTACTGTCTTCAACCAAGTGTTCAAATGCATGAATAAAAGACTGATATTGCCAATGGGTTTACCATCAAACACACAAATATTCTCTGGCAGGTAATCTTGACAGTTTTTTGCTGTGAGAACAATAAGTCTGCAATGTCATTGTGTCTTCGGATAACCACATCAAGTTATTAACGTAGCATCATTAACAGCCGATATTCGACATAATCTTGTGCAGCATGAGTTATGGTGTGACTGTGATTTTTCCATTTTGTTTCATGTCTTTTAGTTGCACCTTTTGTCCTGGGATTTTGTGCCTTTGAATTTGGGTTTTGGTACCTTCTTGTGAGTGTTGTAGTGATGGTCGGTGGAGACTTAGGATGGTTTTGGTGAATGTGGGGTTTTTGGGTATGGGCACCTAATTGCAGCAAAATCCACTGGCTCTCCATTGTTTCTGGTTCCTGGTGAGGTCTAATACTCCTGCATATAATCAACTGGGAGCTTCCTGATCATACTCTTCACTCTGAAGTACTTTTATTTTAGCAGCTGATGCTGCAAGGTCCGCATCAACTCCATTTGCTCCATCTTTGATTTCAGACATTGATTTCCTCCAGCTGACAAAGCATGTTTTTCTTTTCAATGCAGCGGCTCGGCTCAGGGCAGCGCCTCGATCCGCTTGGGCCTTTTTTGAGCTCTGAAGGAAGAGTATCTGCGTGAAACATTTGATTCATGCTGTCCAGTTGGTTCAACTTTTGATTTGTGCATCGTCTCTTTATCCATAATTCAACTTCTTTGATAAAAATAATTCAGGTTTAGTTATTACTGGTTCATAACCAGTCAACACTTAATCATACAATCCCTTTCTTTTCCGTCTGTTAGAGAGAATTGTTTGCACAGATTCATGGTAGACATTCAATAATTCATCGCCACTGTTCCTATTAAACCACTTAGCAATGCATCACTGACGTTTATCAATATTTCATCCATCAAGGCCTTTATTTCATTCAACTTCCTTCCGTGCAATGCTCGCCCAATGCTGGCTTTAGACGTGAAGCAAGGCGTGATGTTGCGCCGTCCAACTGTGCTCAATTGACCTTCTTCTCAGCAGCGGTCTCTTGGGAGTCGAGACATGATCGCACAAATTCCTTTTAACTTGCAGTTTAGCTGATCTTAAACATCCTTCAAGACATCCCCGTATTGAATTGCCAATCCAAATGCCAAACAAGTCCACAACTTTGCACTTCAATAGTGTTCAATGTGATTAATTTGTAGCGCAAGCGGCGCATTCCGTTCTAAATTCGCATCGATCAGCTGATTTTTTACTCCACACGCCAGCTGGCCTCTCGCTATTGTTTCTATCAGCGAGAGGAGCATTGCTTGAATCTGTGGATTCTCTCGTTCTTTTCCAGTCGTCTATGGAAGTTTTTCGACTTGTTATGACTTGCTCCTTTTATTTTTTGAACTTTTTTGAATTGCGATGTTTTGGGTTTATGTTGATGGAATACAAGAGGCAGCCATAACACTTTGTCACTGACTGGCACACAGCTGATGCATGATCGGCTAAATAATTTCCTCATCGTTCATGTTATTGGTTTCTCAACCATGTCTCCTCCTGCAGTTTAACTCTGAATATTTCATGTTCAGGAAAAATATAATGCAGGGAATTAATGAGTAGTGGAATAATAAAGTATTAAAACACATTATAAGAGACAAAACACACTGTAACACACTCACTATTGGTGAGGCGCTTGCTTCAAATTGAAGCATTCCAGGC
>NW_019175423.1:598670-600978 GCF_002260705.1 Seriola dumerili
AACATCCAGGCTTTGTAGACGTTCGGCAGAATCTCATAACACCCTGTTTTGTGCCACGCCAGATGCTGAGGGTCGGTATCTAAATAATTTTTCATCCAGTCCCGTATTTCAAACAACTTTTTGTCGCTGTCGCAGTAACCTGCCTGAATATCATCAACCAGTGCAACAACTTGTCCAGTTCAAGGCCTTTTCCAGGTAAGCAGACAAGATTTTAATTTCATTCCCAAAGTGCTCCTTCAAAGTTGTCTTGTTCATGATAACCTCTGCCCCTTCCATGTGCAGACAGCTTGCGAACCAGTTCTCTAGGCCAAAACCAGAGGTAAATTGCTCAAGTAGTAGAGCCTGTCTGATTATTTTTAGTACTGTTCTTCTAACCAAGTGTTCAAATGCATGAATAAAAGACTGATATTGCCAATGGGTTACCATCAACACACCAAATTTCTCTGGCAGTAACTTAGACAGCTTTTTGCTGTGAGACAATAAGTTCTGCAATGTCATTTTTGTCTTCGGATAACCACATCCAAGTTATTACCGAGCATCATTAACAGCCATATCCAATAATCTTTGTGCAGCATGAGTTATGGTGTGACTGTGATTTTCCATTTCTGTTTCATGTCTTTTAGTTGACCTTTTGTCTTGGGGTTTGTCTGATGTTTTGGTACTTCTTGTAGGTGTTGTAGGTGATGGTCCGGTGGAGACTTAGGATGGTTTTGGTGAAGTGGGGTTTTGGGTATGGCACCTAATTGCACAAAATCCACTTGGCTCTCCATTGTTTCTGGTTCCTGGTGAGAGTCATAATACTCCTGCATATAATCAACTGGAGCTTCCTGATCATCCGTCTTCACTCTGAAGTACTTTTATTTTAGCAGCTGATGCTGCAAGGTCCGCATCCAACTCCATTTGCTCCATCTTGATTTCAGATTGATTTCCTCCAGCTGCAAAGCATGTTTTTCTTTCAATGCAGCGGCTCGGGCCAGGGCAGCGGCCTGATCCGCTTGGGCCTTTTTGAGCTCTGAAGATTGGAGACTTGTGATCTGCGTGAAACATTTGACATGCTGTCCAGTGGTCCAACTTTTGATTGTGCAATCTCTCTTTTCCATAATTCAACTTCTTGATAAAATATAATTCAGGTTTAGTTATTCTGGTTCATACCAGTCAACATAATCATCATCTTTTTTCCTCTGTTAGAGAAGTTGTTGCACAGATTCATGTTCAACCATTCATAAATTTCATCCACTGTTCCTTTAAAACCACTTCCAATGCATCTGTTACACTTAAAAGAACGGCGATCCTCTTGTGTAGCACATTAAAGTTTATTCTGTAGGAACAACAATAAACACACATATCAGTCCTCAGCATCTGTGTCTGACGATCTCCTACTACTGTCTGACGTCTTGCTACTCCGCTACTGAGCGGCTGAGGTAACTCACAATACCTTACTCTTTAAACAGGTCAACAACATTCTCATTATAAACATGTAATCAGGTACTGAACACCTTTTTTTAAACCCAAATATTCCTATCTATGAACTCTACGCTAAACCACCGTATTTATTATTGTCCACCGTTTTAGGCGCCACAATGCAAGCGAGCCGAATAGCCCGAACTAGCACCGCAATGTATGCGATCTCTAATAGTGTTCAGCCTGTTTGTCATGTGTCACATTCAGTCCAAGGCTTTTACATACAATATCACTTCTCTATTCCTTTCGCGGTTATGATTTCTGAAACGCTTACCTGTAGGAACAACAATATAAACACACATATCAGTCCTCAGCATCTGTGTCTGACGATCTCCCTACTACTGTCTGACGTCTTGCTCACTTCCGCTACTGAGCGGCGTCCAACTACCGAGACCGTGTAAACACAGCGCCCTCTACTGACCAGGCGTTCCCAACCGTGTAAATACAAATATTCATCAGAAAATGAACGAAAACCATAATCAAAATATCACAAAGTGATTCCAGCCTGCTTTCTAACGTCCTTCGCTGTTAATATATAAAAATAATAATTCCTAAATTTCTTAAATGGGGGGCAAGATATGTCTTCACAAGTCCTTAAGTCTCTGACACACTTTCAATGTTCTCTGGAAACAATTTGTGCCACACATCACTGACTTTTATCAATATTTCCGGCATCCATCAAAGCCTTTATATTTCATTCAACTTCCTCGTGCATGCTCCCAATCTGGCTTTTACGTCAAGCCGTGATTTGCGCACGTCCTGTGCTCAATTGCCTTCTTCTCAGCAGCGGTCTCTTGGAGTCAGACGATGATCGCACAAATTCCTTAACTTCAGTTTAGCTGATCCG
>NW_019175423.1:601003-727502 GCF_002260705.1 Seriola dumerili
TAGCTGATCCTTAAACATCCTTCAAACATCCCCGTATTATTCCAATCCACATCCACAATCCACAACTTTGCATTCAATAGTGTTCAATTGCTTATTTGTAGCGCAGCGGCGCATTCCTTCCTAAATTCCATCGATCAGCTGATTTTACTCACGCCAGCTGGCCTCTCCATTGTTTCTATCAGCCAGTGGAGCGATTGCTTGAATCTGCGGATTCTCCGTCTTCTTTCCAGTCGTCCATGAAGTTTTTCGACTTGTTATGGCTGCTCTTGTATTCCAACAAACCCAAAACATGATTCAAAAAGTTCAAAAATAAAAGAGCAGTCTGTGAGGAGGAGGGCTACAACTCACTAAAACAAAATAAGCACGCACAGAGATGGCTTCAGCTAAAAACTTGGTTTTTATTTCCATAAACAAAAAAACGATCTCCGGTTAACTTTCAGTATATAAACAAATAAATAAACAAATAAAGAAACTAAGGTTGACTTTAGAGTCTTTACTGTTAGCGTATTTAGCGGTCGAAAAACTGTATCATCTCCTCCCATGCCTCACTCAATCCATCAAGCGAAGAACACAAAGAAACCAGCTGTGGTCCCTCTGTAATCATGGGCGGCAAGGAGGAGGAGGATCCTAATCAACAATCCATTACAATAATAACAATAAATATTAATTCTTTCTTAATTCCTTTTCTTATTTTATCCATAGAAATTAATTTTCAACTTAATTTACAAATAATCCAAAAACAATTATTATGTTAAACCAATATTTAACTTAAGTCAATAGGCTCCAACAACAGTTGTGGTTTTAAGGTTTTTTCTGATCATTTTTGAGTTTATAATGATAGATAGATAGATAGATAGATAGATAGTTACTTTCTTTATCCCCTAGGGATGCCATCTACCAGAAGGGGTAGAGCCGACTCTTTTTCCTCAGGAAGCTCAGGTCCTTTGACGTCTGCAGTGAAATACTGCACATGTTTTAGGCCATCTTTGACAATACCAACCATCCTCTCCACAACATTCTGGCAGGACAGAGAAGCAGCGACAGCTGCAGCAAACGTCTCATCTCACTGCACTGCAGAACAGAGAGGTTCAGGAAATCCTTTGTTCCCACTGCCATCAGGCAACACCTCAGCCAAAGGAAGTAGACTAATCTAATTATTATTCTTTATTTATTATTAACTGTTTTTATTATTATTTTTTTAGTACTATTATTATTATTGTTATTATTATTATTATTATTATTATTATTATTATTATTATTATCATCAACAGTGAGCTAATGGACTAATTAATCTATCTATCTATCTATCTATCTATCTATAGATAGATAGATAGATAGATAGATAGAAACGAAGGGATAGATCTATCTATCTATCTATAGATAGATAGATCTATCCCTTCGTTTCCTATACTAAAGTAAGCATGCTAACCAGCTAGCTCCAGGCCAATCAGCTCTTTTCATCACTTTCTGATACCGAGTCACTGTAGAGTCCAGTTTGCTATGAAGAGACCGCTGCTTAAAGGATGTATTATAACCTCTGGTCTTGTAAACACAACAATGGCTGAAGCTCTTGGCAAGACTGGTAAGGAAACAGCTGTTAATGCTAATGTTAGCTACGTATGTAGCAATAGCAAAATTTACTTTCTTCTTTAAGCTGATACCTACTCTCCTTGGAAACATGTTTGGATATTTGATGGTAGTAATGGTAGTAATGGTGTTTTTTGTGTTTTATATGTTATGTGTGCAACACTGCAATCAATATGATCATTACATTTATATATGTGTAATATTGGATTTTGGATTTAGGTTTTATATGCATTTCACAAAAGCTATGGCAGGATGTATGAGCTGACTAATTACCTGTACACAACTGCTACTGGATGATTCACACACACACACACACACACACAGACACACACAGGAAGAGAGAGACAAACGAATGAGCAACAACAGACAGTAAACAGAGCCAATCGTCATGGCAACCATAGGGTTAAATCAGAAATCAGCTCACCTTGTTAATGGGCAAAGAGCTACTTTGTCCAGTTTACATGTCATCTTCAGTCAGACTGATGAGACATCCTGTGAATTAGAATCAACATTCACAGTCTCTCTCCAGGAATCAGGTTTCATCTAAGCCCGATTCCTGTATTGTGACCTTCCTGGAAGAGCAGTGTATTTGTGACCAGTGGCAGGATGTCCCTGAGATGCAACTTATTTTGTGTTCACACAATGGCACTGACCATCTATGTGAGCCAGCACTGACTTACTAGACCGACAGGGCTGGGGATCATATGCCAATGAGCTTCCAGGTGTTTTCTTGATGAAACAGTGTAAACTGAAGGAGAGGATGAATCAGATTGTCTGTGTAGGTTATACACTGAGATCACAGACTGCCTGTTGTTATTGTAATCAACCGAACTGGACACTCAGATTGTCAGGAAGAGTGCTCACTGGAATGGATGAGAAATGAACAGAGGATCAAGAGAATCAGCAGATGCTACAATGTACTGATGTCATGTCTGTCAAGTTTCTGTTTTGATTTCGCACATTTCACGTTATGTTTTGTCTTTCCTGTTTTATTTTGAAATCACAAACCCTTTTTCTCTGTTCTAGAACCTTCCTGCATGCCCTTCCCCCGTCCCGTCACACCTATTTCCCATCCTCCCTGATTACCTCTTGTATATTACCTTGTGTGTCTCACAGTTTCATTGCCAGTTCGTTGTACTTCATGGTCCTTGTCCCAGCTCAAGTCAAATTGTCATAGTCATAGTCATAGTCATAGCCTGTTTTGTGTACGACCTTGTTTGCCTTTTTGACCTGCCTTTTCGCCTCTCAGATTTTGGATACCTCTGCCTGTCTTGACTGCCTGCCTGTGTAGCGAACCCTGTCTGGAAATAAACCTGCCTCTTTGTCAGAACCCACTGTGTTGTGCATTTGTGTCCACCTGTTCTGTGCTCTGGTGAGTTCATGACAACTGATGCACACCTCACATGCAGGCACTGGGTAGATGCTAGCTACAGTATACGTCATCAGTGCACTCTATAGTGTCTTTATGTGAGGTTGAAGAAGGTTTATATAGTTGTCATTGCAAAATGTCCCAATATGAGTTGCCATTGAGGGCCCCTTAACCCCTTGGAGGCCCCAAACATTTACCTGGTTTGCCTCTCTTGCCTGTATGCCTCTGCTTGTATGAATAATGGGTGTGTCATACTGTTATTCCTTTCAGCAAGGTGACTTCTGTGAGAGTTATCAGTATGTTACAGGTGTTTTCTCTTTTCCTAGAGACTTTTGAGAATTAAATGATGTGTGAACATCAGCTGCCATTCCTTAAACCTGATGATGTGATCATACCTCTGGCACAGTGGTGTGTTTTAGCTAAATTACTGATTCTATTGCTTCTGACATTGAACAACGTGAGGCTCACCTTGTTTATCACAAGACAGATACATCACCTGGACACTGGATTGCTCTCAGGTCATAGTTCGATCACCTCTGTTATCTATCATTATAAAATGAATATCTTTGAGTTTTGGACAGTTGGTTGGACTAAGCAAGTCATTGCTGGGAATGCTGGGAACTTGTGTTTGCTATTTTATACAACTTAAATAGTAGGATGACAGGTTCTTAGGTTGATTCTTAGTGGCTTGATTTATAATTTTACTGTTCACTTTATCCTCAAACCAAATTCATAACATTATTCACATCCACCTGCAGTTTTAACTCAACCTTGACCATCTATTTATACCTCTACACACACACACACACAAACACACACACACACACACACACACACACACACACACACACACACACACACACACACACTGAGCAACAAAAAAAGAGACATTCTTGTCCACATCTGTTCCTTCCAAGCAACCAGTTTACCAGTCTGGACCAGTCTGAGCTTTAAATTAGACAAACACAACTTGAGGTAAACACACACACACACACACACACACACAGATGGAATGCATACACAAACACAATCCGATGTAAGCAAGTGTGAACACTAAAAAATATGCACACACACACACTCTCAAACACACACACATACACACACACACACACACACTCTCTCACTCTCACCTCACTCTCACACACACACACACACACACACACACACACACACACACACACACACACACACACAGAGGGTAAACATTGCCAGTTGACTGGTACCGTTCCTGACAGTGTTATTCCAAACTCAGACATTCCACAACTCACTTTCCTCCTTCCAAACTGTGTGTGTGTGTGTGTGTGTGTGTGTGTGCGTGTGTGTGTGTGTGTGTGTGTGTGTGTGTGTGTCCTCCGATAGCCTTCTCAGCAGAGGTCAGAAGGTCGTACACAAACAAAAGGAAAAGGACGACGGCTTTAAATTTTGACTCACTGGATCCAAATAGCAACAGAGAGTCAGAGCTCATGAACCTAGAGAGTTTGTGTCACCAGGCTGCAGAGGTGGAAGTAACAAATTAGCCTAAATATACTCTGGTTACTGTAACTGTACTGTTTTGTTTCAGTGTTCTTAAAGGTTTTAATCACCTGGTCTGTTTGATATCCTGAACCACTGACACAGACGGAATCCAAATCAGGAGGAGCTTACGGTAATGGTGGTGAAGACAACAACTCCCATGATTCCAAGCTATTTTACAATGTCACCAAATGCCATCTTTTGTTATTGTTTTGATTGAGAAAGCCCTAAAGGCAGATGTTACAGACTGTGTGTTTATGTATTTTTCAGATCAAGTATTTTACTTCACTGTGTTCAAAGTCAAAATTGTAACAGAGTAAAAACAAAAGTCACATCATGCAGTTACGATTATAAAGTCTATGGTGAGGAGACAACAAGTGAAAATCAGCACCTGCATCAGAGAAGAAGCTCAGTGGCTTTCTTTCTTTCTTTCTTTCTTTCATTATTAGACAGTACAGAGGAGACAGGAAATAAGGAGAGAGGAGGATAGATGACATTCACCAAATGTCTCTAACTGAGGATGATTACATGGCCAGTGTCTCACATCCTTTGGTCACCAGTACAATACATTTAGCAACAAGATAGCAACTGTTTGTATTTAAATATATTAGAAATGTGAAAGGACAAAATCACTTCATGGTTCAGTGCTTACATTCAGTGTGAGCTCCACAGTGAGTCCAGTCAGAAACATGCACAACCTGCAAGACTGTAAATGATGAGTTCAGTGTCTGTCCAGTTTTATGAGACTCCTCCTGGATTTTTATAGACTTTGAGTTTTCTGTGGCCTCCTGAAGAAAATCTGTGTCAGTTATTTTGAGCAGTCCTCTTCAGATATTGTTTACATGAAACCAGAAACCAATGAAACCAAGTTGCAGTGATGTGAGTAAAGGTGCTGCTATGCTTGTTTTTTCATGTGAAGTGTAGTTTTCTCTGTAAAAGCTATAGTGGATGGAAAGTAAACTCCAGGAACACAGTTCATTTGTTCATGAGGACCAATGAAGGAAATGCTACGTCATGTATTTGACTCTCTTTTGAACCAGAGACAATGTGAGAGATATGTGTCTCAGAGCATGATGCCCCTGAATGAGTCTTCAATGACTAAAACCACCAGTTTGCAGTGATGCTGCCTGATAAATAGCAGATTCAACTCTTTCTAGTAGAGTCTTTCTTCTTCTTCATTGAAGATCATGGTGGATCCAGAATGAGTCGTCGTTTCTGAGTCTCATGTCTCGGTGGCTTCCTGTGTGCTGGAATAACTAACATCCTCACATAAAGTCACCAGAGCTCATATTGATATTCCATCTCTAATAACCGACCACTTTTCCACTGCTAATGACACAGCGGCGGCCATCTTGGCTCTGTTTGCTGTCTCATTACAGGCTATCTGAGAAACCAGCAGCAGCAGTGTGGCAGCATGACGCGCCCAAACCTCCAGACCCGTGTGTGTGTGTGTGTGTGTGTGTGTGTGTGTGCTTTAGTATGTGTGTCAGTGTGCATGTGTTTGTTTGTGTGTAAATGTATGCGTCTTTGTTGGAGAGGAACAAACACACTGGGATGAAGTCAGAGGTCAGAGGTCATCAGCTGGAAGAAAATGTGTGTGTATGAGTGTTTTTGTGTGGTGAATATGTGGGAGACAGAGTGTGTGTGTTGTGTTCAAGGCTGCAGGTGGTTTGTAAAAGCCTGACAGAGACATTGGAGGGAAAGAGAACTACAGTAAATAAACGGAGTCTCGCAGCAGCACGAACAAGCTGCTTTTCATTTTGTGTGTGTGTGTGTGTGTGTGTGTGTGTGTGTGTATGTTTCAGTGAATCTGCTGATGTTTCAGTTTTGGTGTTTTACAAACAACAGAACACGTTTGTTTAATTTGTGTATTTTTTTCTTCATCAGGTTTATGAATCACTCTCACTGTGATTATTTTTTCCTTGTGATGTGGTCAGGAGAGGCGACTCAGGCAAATACTTGGGGCCCCCAATGGCCCCTCATATTGGCATATTTGGCAATAAATGTCACGGTACAAGCAAGGAGAGGCCAGGACCCAAATGTAGAGTGCGAAAAACAGTTCTTTCTCCACAAAAGTAGCAACGAAAAATCACCTTAAAGGGGAACAAAGTATCAAAACAGAAAAAACAACAGAAAATCACTGTAACGAGAAAAAACACTAACAGGGAAAAAACAACTAAAGGTGTCCAGGAGCAAGCTCAAACTGGGAAGCGAAAGTGCAAAGGAAAAAACTGGAGACAATACTTAGCGATCTTACGAACTTGAGGCAGGGGATCGGCTCGAGAGCAGGTTCAGGCAAGAAGCAAACTGAATACTCTGGCGACGAGGAAGTGAATGGAGTTGGCTTAAGTAGCCGGGCTGAATGCTGGAATGCGGAGCAGGTGAGTCTGGTTGAACCCTGCTGCCGAGGAGATCGCCCCGCCTCCGAGCACTCAGTCTGTGCAGAGGGAGAGAGAGAGAGATCAAAAAACTGCACAAGAGTCAGACCATGACAGTACCCTCCCCCCTAAGGGATGCCACCTGGCGTCTTACCTGGCTTACTCGGATACCTGTTATAGAAGTCCCGGAGCAGTTGTGGGTCGGGGATGAGGGAGCGCGCAATCCACGAGCGCTCCTCGGGGCCATATCCCTCCCAGTCAACCAAATACTGGAATCCTCTGCCCAGTCTGCAGATGCGCGATGTGAATTGGGGGCCTTTGTCTGAAACAATATCAACTGGGATGCCGTGGAGCCTGAACACATGGGTTACAAGGAGATTAGTGGTCTCCAAGGCGGAGGGAAGCTTGGGGAGAGGAACAAAATGAACCGCCTTGGAGAACCGGTCAACAACAGTCAGGATGGTATCATTACCTTCTGAGGGGGGTAGGCCAGTAACAAAGTCCACGGCTATGTGGGACCAGGGGCGTGAGGAAATAGGCAGGGGTTGGAGGAGTCCTGCGGGAGGCTGGTGCAAGGGCTTGCTTCGAGCACAGGTGGTGCAGGCTGCTATGAAAGCCCGCACGTCCGTGGCCATAGAGGGCCACCAAAATCGCTGCTGGAGCAGGGATAAGGTTTGATGGACCCCGGGATGGCAGGCTACTCGTGACGCGTGCCCCCATGTGAGCACAGATGACCTGGTCCCCTGAGGAACGAACAGCCGGTTAGGAGGGCATCCGTCTGGCACCGTTTGGCCCTGGAGAGCGTCCTGAACCTCCTGCTCTACCTGCCACCGGACTGCTCCAACCACACAGTCAGGAGAGAGAACCGTCTCCCTGTCCGCCTCCCTCCCCTTCACCGTGAACTGACGGGAGAGAGCGTCGGGCTTGATGTTTTTGGTACCTGGACGGTAGGTGAGGGTGAAGTGGAATCTCCCCAGGAAGAAGGCCCACCGGGCCTGGCGGTGCGGAGGTAGAAGAGGTTTTTGTGATCTGTCCAAACAACAAAAGGCTTAGCCGTCCCTTCCAGCCAATGCCACCACTCCTGCAGGACCAGAACCACCGCCAATAACTCCCGGTTCTCCACGTTGTAGTTCCGCTCTGCTGGAGAGAGTCGTCTGGAGAAGAACGCACAAGGGTGGAGCTTGTTGTCCACAGGCAGGCGCTGAGAGAGGACGGCCCCGACCCCGGTGTCCGAGACATCAACCTCAACCAAGAACTGCTCCTCAGGATCTGGGTGGGTAAGGACAGGGGCGTTAATAAACATTCTCTTGAGTCTTTCAAATGCGGAGTTAGCTGCTGGTGACCAAGCAAAACTGACCTTAGAGGAGGTGAGCTGGTTGAGAGGAGCTGCTATGCGGCTGTAGTCTCGTATAAACCTGCGGTAAAAGTTTGCAAACCCCAGAAACCGTTGCAGCTGTTTGCATGTAGAGGGGACTGGCCACTCCAGGACCGCCTCCACTTTGGAGGGGTCAGCCCGGAGCTGTCCCTTCTCTATCACATACCCCAAAAAGCTAACAGAGGAGGCATGAAATTCACATTTTTCAGCTTTCACAAATAATTTGTTTTCCCACAACCTCTTGAGAACCTCTCTGACATGCGTAACATGCTCCTCTAAGGAGCGTGAGGAAATCAAAATATCGTCTAAATAGACGAACACCACGCGGTTTAACAAGTCTCTTAGTACATCATTCACAAGGGATTGGAATACTGCGGGGGCATTGGTGAGTCCGAATGGCATGACTAAATACTCAAAGTGTCCTAGAGGCGTGTTGAAAGCGGTCTTCCATTCGTCCCCCTCTCTTATGCGGACCAGGTGGTATGCGTTCCTTAAGTCCAGTTTGCTGAAGATGCAGGCGTCACGTAGGGGATTGAAAGCAGAGTCAGTGAGGGGGAGTGGGTATTTATTCTTAACTGTAATCTCGTTCAGTCCGGTGTAGTTGATGCAGGGGCGTAGAGTCTTGTCCTTCTTTTCTAAAAAGAAAAATCTAGCTCCTACTGGAGAGGATGAGGGTCGAATGAGACCCCCCGCCACCGAGTCATTTGTATAAGTCTCCATAGCCTCCCTTTCCGGCTTTGAGAGATTATACAAGCGCCTGGTTGGGAGGGGGGCCCCCGGGAGCAAGTCAATGGCGCAGTCATAGGGTCTATGTGGAGGGAGAGAACTAGCGGAGGATTTAGTGAAAACCTCCTTCAGGTCGTGATAAACAGAGGGAACGTTTTTCAAGTCAATTACCTCTGGTGGTGGCAAAGCACTGGAGGGTCTCACCGATACCGCCAAGTGCAGGCAATGAGCGTGACAGTCCCGGCTCCAGCTGCGGATGGTGGCGGTTGACCAGTCGAGGTGCGGGTTGTGTCTTTTTAGCCATGGGATTCCCAGGATGACTGTGGTGAGAGGTGAGGTTATGGCATACAGTTCCAGGTATTCATGGTGGTTGCTGGACAACACTAATTTTACCGGTTCCGTTCTGTGTATGACTACTTCCAATAGTTTTCCATTGATGGCGTGGATCTCCTTAGGGGAGGTCAACTTGTTCAGGGGGATCCCGTGTTTCTGAGCAAAGTTAATGTCAATAAAATTGTCATCAGCTCCCGAGTCCACCAGGACCTGGACTGGGAGTGTGTGCTCGGAACCATGTATCATACCTGGGACTTGTATCCTAGACGCGGCGGATTAGGAGATTCGGCTCACCAGGGCCCCCCTGCCTAATGGTGAGCCTGATCTTTTGGCAGTTCCGGACAGCGGTTGAGGAAGTGGCCCTCCTTGCCACAGTACAGGCACAGTCTCTCTCACATGCGCCTCTGCCGTTCAGCTGGAGTCAAGCGGGTGCGGCCCAGCTGCATCAGTTCCTCCGCTGGGGCCTGTCGAGTCTCGGGGTTGGAAACAGGGCCGGAAGAAGAGGCTGTGGAGTCCAGGGGCTGGAACTGGGAACTGGCGGGGACCCGTCTCCTCCTCAGCTCAGACCTCTCTCTTATTCTGTTAACTAGCCTGATAGAGAGCTCTATCAGTTGGTTGAAGGAGTTGCTATCTTCTCGGACTGCTAGCTCATCTTTAATCTCCCTAGCTAACCCCTTCATAAAGATAGCCTGGAGAGCTGAGTCCCCCCACCCACTCTCGGCTGCCAAAATACGAAACTTAATGGTGTACTGTGAAACTGAAAGGCTGTCCTGTCTGAGGTCTAGGAGTTGATTAACTGCCTGTCGGCCCCTAACGGCGTGATCAAAAACTCGCCTCATCTCTTCTGTGAGCAAGTGATAATTAGCGATTATGTCTGACTGTTGACTAGAGATGGCTAGAGACCAGGCAGCTGCCTGTCCCGTGAGGAGGCTCATAACAAAGGCTACCTTAGCCTGGTGTGTGGCATAGGTGCTAGGCTGTTGACTAAAAACCAAAGAACACTGGTGGAGAAATTTAGCACATGTACCTAAATCACCTGAGCGGGTATAGGAATATATGGCTCTCTGGAGTGTGGTTAGTGTGCCTGGTGTAGAGCAGGAAAGCTGGAGAAGGGAACCAGATGGTCTTTAAGGGACACCAGTTGTCCATTTAGCTGGGCCACACTGGAAGTCAGCTGCTGCAGATGCTCCATAACTTGGAGCAGGGAGGACTCGTGCTGATTAACCATAGCCGCTTGGCTGCTGATTGCTCGTTTAAGACTCTCCGACTCTGCTGGGTCCATTGCGGCCAGAGTATTCTGTACGAGCAAGGAGAGGCCAGGACCCAAATGCAGAGTGTGTAAAACAGTTCTTTATTGACAAAAGTAGCAACGAAAAATCACCTGAAAAGGGAAGGGGATCGGCTCGAGAGCAGGGTTCAGGCGAAAAGCAAACTGAATACTCTGGCGATAGGAATGGAGATAGCCCCGCCTCCGAGCACTCAGTCTGTGCAGAGGGAGAGAGAGAGAGATCAAAAAACTGCACAAGAGTCAGACCATGACAATAACAACTATAAACCCCCTAAACCTCCTATAAAGACACTATACTGTGAACTGCTAGGTGGGGCCCCTGATGCCTGAATGTGAGGCATTCTTGGGCTTCTTTGCCTGGGACCCCCCCCCCCCCCAGAGTCTAGAATGGCGACAATGACACAAGTGCATCATCAGGTCTTTTAACCAGTGACTGCCTGGTCACTTTGAAGTTGTGTGAGGATGAGGTCTTTCTGTGGGAGATTACCTTGTCCTAAAGCTGGTGTACTCTCAGCTGTGTGTTTGTGCCCAGAGATGAATTAGAAGTGTCAGCAGTGTATAAGGGAACTTTGTATTAATGCTTTGTTTGTTGTTATTTGTTCTTTGGAAGCTTTGTATCGGCCTGACTCACCCTATGGTACCCTGGGCAGATGATAGGTGACAGTACAGGGTCAGTCACCGGTTGAATAATATAATGTTGGGTTCACCTCACTTGGTGAATACATTGCCTTTGCTGTGTCATATGAGCCATGTCTCAGTTCAGGGGCCACATATTCAGAGACTGCATTTGAAGACCGATTGCGTCATAGCGGCGCAACTAGACTGTCTTATTTCAAAGGCTTCTTTAAATGCAGCAAAGAAATTCTTTCTACTTCTCCTGGAAGTCTTCAACAGGTGGATCCTTCATGGTGCAACCTATCCCAAGATTCATTGCTCAACGGTAATGAAAATAATATGTCAGCAAACAACACTGACAGAGAGCCTGAGGATCACACTTTAGTGAAAAAGTGCATGTCGTCTAGGTTGCTAAGCAACAGGAGCAGCGCTTTGTGACTCAACGATAAGATGTGATTTACTTGAAACTTGATGTGGACTTGATCAAAAAATTGTTCTTCAGGTGAGGGCTGCAAAAAACCATGACACGTTGTAATCCAGTGATGTATTTATTCTCCGGACTGCACACCTGATGACGTCCAATCACAGCTCAGAGACAGATGTGCCCAGGTGAGTCACATAACTCTGGTTTGATTCCAGTAGAGGACATTTGTCACATCCTTTCTCTCAAATTAAAAAAACTTTATTGGCACGCATGTTCAGGTCACAGTACAGCCTCAGCCAAATTACATGTTACTGAAGATGAGGAACATATGATCTAAATAACTACCACAGCTTCTGCTCTGACAATATTTGAATGGGGAGAACACACATCGTTTCCAAAGCAGCTTGCAGCACATCACAGCTCACCTGTTGCTCACTGCAGATGTTGAATTATAAACATGGTGTTTTCTCTCTGAAGAAATGCAGTCTATGGTTTCTGGAGCATTTCAGCTTTGTGAAGCAGCAGATTTTATTCATTAAATCAGAATTCTGCTCACATCGTTTTATGGTCTTTAATTAGCAGGAGAGAGGAGAGGCTTTCCAACCCTGCTGCTGATTACAGACTCAGTGTGTGTGTGTGTGTGTGTGTGCTTCTCTGAATGTGGGTTTGGCTGAGCCATGTCCTAATCTCTCTGCATCTTTGCCAAGAAGCACTTAGAGCTGTGGTGTGTGTGTGTGTCTGTGTGTGTGTGTGTGTATGTGTGTGTGTGTGTGTGTGTGTGTGTGTGTGTGTGTGTGACCTAGATGTTGGTTGTATTGTGGTCTCTGGACCACGACAGGACGAGTGAGGTTCAACACCACAAACAACGCCTCGGCCAAGAGAGTGAGAGAGACACTTCAGAAGACGGTCACAAAGAAGAAAGAGTCCATTTTCAGTTTTCAGACAGAGACACTGTTTGAGTTGTTTATATAGAAATGGAGAAAGAAAAAGGAAAGGCAAAGACAATACGACATGAGAGAGGAGAGAAAACTTCATCACAAACAGAAAAACAGGAGTAAAAGGACAAATCAACTGGAAGAAAAACAAGTTCACAGAAGAAAAATAGAAAAGAGATTAAACAAGAAACAAGGAGAAGACATAAAAGAACAAATGTGAAAGAAAGAAAGAAAGAAAGAAACAGGATAAAAGTTGGACTGAAAATGTGAAGAGAAGGTGAATAGAGGGAAGAAGTAAAAGACGAGGAAAAAAGATGAGACAAAGAAGAAAGAGATTGAATAATGAAAAAAATAAATAAAAAGACACAAGGTTAAGGAGAAATTCCAGTTTAAATAAAGAGGTGAATAAGGAAAATGAGATGGATGTAGAGAAGCTTGGAGAAGAGACAGACAGAAGAGAGGAAAGATGAAAGTTAAAACAAAAAGGGAAAGAGAAAACCAGGAGAGAGAGAAAGGAATAGAACTGGGAGGTGTGTGTGGGTGTGTGTGTGTGTGTGTGTGTGTGTGTGTCACTCACAGATGATCCATGGCGACATGTAAAGACAGAAACTTGAACTTCCTGTAACAGCAGGAGCCGATGTTATTGGTTGTTGTGACTCCTCTGGTTTCTACAAATACATGGTCTCAACTGGTACGAAGGTCGACTTTGAGGGACTCAAACCCACACGTTTTGAATCACTTCCCATATTTTACTAGATGTCCAACAAGCTGTTCAGTGTGTCACAGAGCCTCATAACACACACTGCTGAGGAATTCATATCAAAGAGATGTTTTGTGTTTGGTTTTTCCTGTCTTCATCAGCTAAAGGAGAAGACCAGTGGGGAACCATAATGAGCACTTCATGATCCAGGACCATGGACCATCCAGGACCCTGGTACCCATCCTCATCTCAACAGGATGTGCAGAAAGTTATTACATTAGACCAACGTCTTTTGATCATCCAGAGGAAAGATTTGGAGAGTTGTTTAAAGTAAACATTTAGCTCCTATATAAATGGTTTCACTGTATAAATGTTGTGGATTTTGTGGAAAAACTCGTGAAAACACAGAAATTCAGTCACTGTTAGATGCCAGTGTCCCAGTGTGAACAGAAACACGAACATCACCTGGTGCGCTAGACATTTCCCCATACTGCCCCTGCTTCTGTACGCTCATTGCTCCCCTCCCTTTCACATCTTCACTCTTTTCCTTCTGTCGTTTACAATTTTCTCTTTCAGTTATCTTTCGTCTCTCCTTCCTCCCTTCACTCACTCATCCCTCCTCTGTCCTCCATCTCGTGCCTTTTTCTGCAGCATGGAGGGCATCCACCCCAGATCTATGACCTTCTCTCTGATGTGTCGATGACCAGGAAGACGACAGGAAGTGACCCTGACCTCTGTGGCCAAGAAGCGAAATGATGCAGCTTCCTTTAAGAGTCAAAACTCCTGGAGCACTTGTGCTATCACAGTAAAGCCTGTCAAACAACATGTTTTGGAATCAGGTCTTTACACATGTTAATCATATTACATACAATAGGAGGTTTTTAAACACCATCTAGTCTGTAAATTCATGTAAAGGTGTAACTGCATGCAAACGAATGCGGACAAATGCCATAATTTATGTATTTAATAAATGTCTTTCAATTAATCTAATAATTATAATTACCACCTCATGGTTGCCTGCCTCCACCAACCAGTCCAGGGGTAGCATGAGAATTCTTGAGTTATGGCCAAAAGTGTGTTTTGTGTGGTCACACTGACCTTTGACCACCAAAATCTAATGAGTCCAAGTGAATGTTTATGCCAAATTTGAAGAAATTCCCCAAGGTCGTTACTGAGATATCACGTTCCAGGCAGAAAATGTGTTTTCTAAGTGAACTTTGACCTTTGACCACCAAAATTTAATCAATTCATCCATGAGTCCAAGTTAATGTTTGTGCCGGATGCAACAAATTTCCTCCGGAAGTTGCTGATATGTTGCATTGACAAGAACATGAGGTCACTGTGACCATGAACTTTGACCTTTATCCTCCAAAATTTTATCAGTTAATCTCTGAGTCAAAGTGAATGTTTGTGCCAAATTTGAAGAAATTCCGTGCAGATGAACGGACAGACAACCTGAAAACATAATACCTGTGCTGAGGTATAATAAAACATGATTTGTATTTGAGGAGGAGGTCCAGATGAAAATCAAGTTATTCTAAAGTGTTTATGAGGAAAAGAAAAATCTATTGACAAAAGTCCAATAAAAAGCTCTCCACTCCTTTTCCTGCAACTTTGAGATGGTGCCTAACTTCAGCTGTCACTGTCGAGTCTTTAAGGTGCCAGGCTCCATCAGTCCAGCTTTATCTGCACTGCAAAACAAATCTGGTGACAACTAATGATTATTAACCCTGCTGTATGTCTGGATATTGAACTTTGTAGAACATGTTAACTATTTGGCACATCTGCATCATGTTAAATTCTGCTGCTCTGGCTACAAGCAGTTATTGTTCACACTGTTCAGAAAACAGCCACCTGGACTCTGACACTAACAAAAGAGTCTGTATTCAAAACATATGTGGCTATGGAGGGCTAAATTGTCATGTGGTTTGACCAGGGCTGAAAGTTACAGACCTGCAGTTCATCTAATGACCACTAGAGTCTGGCTCCAACAGTGAGTCAATCCCCATAGACTCCCATGTTAAAATGTCCAACTTTACAGCAGAAATAAACATGTTTCACCCTGGTACAAAAACAGTTTTGGTCTCTAGAGCTTATTTCCTCCTTCATGACGACTGTTTATATAACTCACCTGTTTACATTTTATTAAGGTTTAAAGTTACGGAGAATTTAGGATGTGGTCGCTTTGAGTGACAGGTTGGTGCTGTCACAGTTCAGTATATTTATATATATTTATATAATATTTTATATATATGTTAGCTCTAGTTAACAGGTATCAGTGTCTGCGTTCACCACACCTGGCTTGTTACCTTAGCTCGTTAACTAGCTCACTAGCCAGCAAATGAATTAGCCTTGAGTTAGCCTTCAAGCAAGACACCCAGCTATGCTAACAATGCTAACAGAGAATATGCTTGCCACAGTTATTAAACCAGCATGCACCAAAGTCTCAACTCGACACAGGCCCCACCCATTTTTGGACCAGCCAAGAGTTAGGTCCCTCACTGGAGACGGTCACTGCTAAGATGGCGACGGTGGAGCAGCTAACTATGAGCTAAAGTGCTCTTCACAAATACACGGGTGACATCACAGAGACTACGTCCATCTTTATTTACACACCATACATATTATTATGGGACACCGGGGCCCCGCCCTGGAGCCAGACCTGGGGTTGGGGCCCGTGGACGAGCGCCTGGTGGCCGGGCCTTAGCCCATGGGGCCCGGCCGGGCCCAGCCCGAACCGGCTACATGGGTTCGTCTCCCAGTGGGCTCACCACCTGCAGGAAGAGTCAGAGGGATCTGGTGCATTGTGGATTGGGCAGCAGACCAAGGCGGGGGCCTTGGCGGTCCGATCCTCGGTTACGGAAACTGGTTTTTGGAACATGGAATGTCACCTCTCTGGCGGGGAAGGAGCGGGAGCTTGTGGAAGAGGTCGAGCGATACCGGCTAGATATAGTCGGCCTCACCTCGACACATAGCGTCGGCTCCGGAACCCAAGTCCTTGAGAGGGGCTGGTCTCTCCTCTTTGCTGGAGTTGCTCCGGGTGAGAGGCGGAGGGCCGGGGTGGGCTTTTTGGTGTCCCCCAGGATCTCTGCCTGTATGTTGGAGTTTACCCCGGTGGACGAAAGGGTTGCGTCCCTGCGCCTTCGGGTCGGGGATCGGGTTCTGACTGTTGTCAGTGCTTATGCACCGAACAGCAGTTCAGACTACCCGCCCTTTTTGGAGTCCTTGGGACGGGTGCTGGAAAGTGCCCCGAAAGGGGACTCCATTGTCCTACTTGGAGACTTCAACGCTCACGTGGGCAATGACAGCGTGACCTGGAAGGGTGTGGTGGGGAGGAACGACCTGCCTGATCTGAACCCGAGCGGCGTTCAGTTATTGGACTTCTGTGCTAGTCACAGCTTGGCCATAACTAACACCATGTTCAAGCATAAGGATGTCCACAGGTGCACTTGGCACCAGGACACCCTAGGTCGCAGGTCTATGATCGACTTTGTAGTCGTATCATCAGACCTGCGGCCGCATGTTTTGGACACTCGGGTAAAGAGAGGAGCAGAGTTGTCAACCGACCACCACCTGGTGATGAGTTGGATCAGATGGCGGGGGAAGACGCCGCGCAGACCTGGCAGGCCCAAACGGGTTGTGAGGGTCTGCTGGGAAAACCTGGCGGAAGAACCCGTCAAGATGATTTTCAACGCACACCTCCGGCAGAGTTTCGACCGCGTCCCGAGGGCAGTGGGGGACATTGAGTCCGAATGGGCCTTGTTCCGCTCTGCTATTGTTGAGGCGGCTGTTGCAAGCTGCGGCCGCAAGGTAGCTGGGGCCAGTCGTGGCGGTAACCCCCGTACCCGCTGGTGGACACCGGCGGTGGGGGAAGCCGTCAGGCTGAAGAAGGAGGCCTACAGGGCGTGGTTGGCCTGTGGGTCTCAGGAATCAGCTGACTGGTACCGGCGGGCCAAGCGGAGTGCAGCCGCGGCAGTTGCTGAGGCAAAAACTCGGACGTGGGAGGAGTTCGGTGAGACAATGGAGGAAGACTATCGATCGGCTCCAAAAAGGTTCTGGCAAACCGTCCGGCGCCTCAGGGGGGGAAGGCGGCAACTCGCTCACACTGTTTACAGTGGGGGCGGGGAGCTGCTGACGTCAACTGAGGATATAGTAGGACGGTGGAAGGAATACTTTGAGGAGCTCCTCAATCCCACCAACACGTATTCCGTAGAGGAAACAGAGCCAAGAGACCTGGGGATGGATGATCTAATCTCCGGGGCAGAAGTCGCCGACGTAGTGAAACAACTGCGCGGTGGCAGAGCCCCGGGGGTTGATGAGATCCGCCCTGGGTATCTCAAGGCTCTGGATGTTGTAGGGCTGTCTTGGTTGACACGCCTCTGCAACATTGCGTGGACATCGGGGGCAGTGCCTTTGGAGTGGCAAACCGGGGTGGTGGTCCCCATCTTTAAGAAGGGTGACCAGAGGGTGTGTTCCAACTACCGTGGAATTACACTCCTCAGCCTCCCTGGTAAGGTCTATGCCAGGGTACTGGAAAAGAGGGTCCGATCGATAGTTGAACCTCAGATCGAGGAGGAGCAATGTGGTTTTCGTCCTGGGCGTGGAACTGTGGACCAGCTCTTTACCCTCGCTAGGGTGCTGGAGGGAGCATGGGAGTTTGCCAATCCAGTCCACATGTGTTTTGTGGATTTGGAGAAGGCTTACGACCGTGTTCCCAGGGGCTCCCTGTGGGGGGCACTCCGGGAGTATGGGGTGGATGGCCCCTTGTTAGTGGCCATTAAATCCCTGTACCAAAGGAGTGTGAGTCTGGTTCGCGTAGCCGGCAGTAAGTCGGACCTGTTCCCGGTGAGGGTTGGACTCCGCCAGGGCTGCCCTTTGTCACCGGTTCTGTTCATAACTTTTATGGACAGAATTTCTAGGCGTAGCCGGGTGGTGGACGGGTTTGGTTTCGGTGGCGGGAGGATCTCATCTCTGCTTTTTGCGGATGATGTGGTCCTCCTAGCTTCATTGAACGCCGACCTTCAGCTCTCGCTTGGGCGGTTCGCAGCCAAGTGTGAAACGGCTGGGATGAAAATCAGCACCTCCAAGTCTGAGGCCATGGTTCTCAGCCGGAAACGGGTGGATTGCCCGCTTCAGGTCGGGGGGGAGGTTTTGCCTCAAGTGGAGGAGTTTAAGTATCTTGGGATCTTGTTCACGAGTGAGGGTAGGATGAAACGGGAGATCGACAGGCGGATTGGGGCGGCGTCAGCAGTGATGCGGACGCTGAATCGGTCCGTTGTGGGGAAGAGGGAGCTAAGCCGGAAGGCGAAGCTCTCAATTTTCCGGTCGATCTATGTTCCGATCCTCACCTATGGTCATGAGCTTTGGGTAATGACCGAAAGAACGAGATTGCGAGTACAAGCGGCCGAAATGAGTTTCCTCCGCAGGGTGGCCGGGCTCAGCCTTAGAGATAGGGTGAGGAGCTCGGTCATCCGGGAGGGACTCGGAGTAGAGCCGCTGCTCCTCCATGTCGAGAGGAGCCAGCTGAGGTGGTTCGGACATCTGGTGAGGATGCCTCCTGGACACCTCCCCAGGGAGGTGTTTCGGGCATGTCCCACCGGGAGGAGACCTCGAGGTCGACCAAGGACACGCTGGAGGGATTATATCTCTCAGCTGGCCTTGGAACACCTCGGGATTCTCCCAGAGGAACTGATGGAAGTGGCCGGGGAGAGGGCCATCTGGACCTCTCTGTTGAGGCTGCTGCCCCCGCGACCCGGATCCGGATAAGCGGGAGACGACGATACGATACGATACGATACATATTATTAATAATCGTTAGTAAGATCACATTAAACCACTGTTTCTAAATTCCAATGCTATGAAATTTAATTATTTAGTATATTATAAAATAATGTAAATAATGTTCAGAGCTCAGAGTCGCTCCCAGGCTGTGCTGTGCAGTTTTTTTTCCAATACAGGAGAGCAAATAAGAACTTTAAGTTTACTGTTCAAAAAGCTAAAATAGGGATTAAAAGGAGATGTGTTTCTATTAAATCTGTTGCAAGTGTGAACAATTTTAGGTGAGTCACTTAAATTGATAATAATGAAGGCAGGCATATACTTATTTTGCCTCGGCCTCAGCCTGTTCAGTCAATACTAAATACATAGACCATTGACTTTGTTTTTTTGCTGTCTATATTGTTTACATTTACTGTATCATGTGTGACGACTTCACATCTTTATTTACATATTATGGGTTTGAGACCAATTGAATTCCTCAACTAGAGAGGTTAGTAATGGATGTAGCTAAAGCCATATTAGGACCATAAACAGGAGGAATTAATCCACACAGAAGTGTTAAACTGGTATAGAGGAGGTACTACACACAGACGCAGTCCTCCAGACTATGTTGGAAGAGTTTGTAAACTATTTTGACATAGACTGTAGATGAAAAATGTAAAGTCTTTGGCAAAACTAAACCATCCCTCACAAGACAATCACACAGACTGATAACAGATTTGACATGAACTTACATTCCTTACAGACATGTCAGCAGAACTTCTGCTTCCTGGCAATGCTCTTGTAACATAGGCATGTTAACTGCTGTATGTATGTGTATGTATGTGTGTGTGTTTGGAAATTCCCTGTATGTCTTTATGCCTTTCTTTATGCCTGTGTGTGTGTGTGTGTTTTCATTTTAACAGTATTTCACTGTAAATCATTATCAGCTGATCATATACGACGACAGTGATGAGAACAGCGTTAGTAATCCAGTTACTAAGACCCACGTTATAAAAGACAGAGCAGAGAAACAAAGCGAAGCTCTATCTTTGTAAGGTCCAGTAGGTTAATGTAAGCAAAGCTGATCAACACATGACTCTGCCACATGTAAATCCAGGTTTTTCTTGGTAGTGGCAGTCAATCATGTTTAGGTCTGCTAACACAAATCTACCAGAATTTGTTTGCTGTGGCCAGTCAGCACTCGATTTCCTAGATTTCCAAAAACTGACCAATCAGTGTCTCTGACTGCCTGGAGGCATTGTGGTTGCTGGCTGGAAAAGTTGATAACCAGTTAAATTTATAGGCTAAGTCAATATTTTATATCCTTTGTCAATATAAATATATTGGCAAGACTAAACCTCAAAGACACAATTAAAGGGACAAAAGTGAGGGAAACCAACAAAGGATGAGACTCATGTCTTGTGCTGGACAAGGCGTGAAAAGCTTTAATTCAGCACCATGGAGATCCAAGAGACTGGAAACACCTGCTTGGTTTGTTCAAAATCCAGTTTGTGTATGTGGTGGGCAGACATTCAGGTGGGAGGCTGAGAATGCCCTGGGATATGCTGCTTACCTGGTGGCATCTATGAAGAGAGACCCCACAGGAAGCAGCAAAGACTCCTAAGACCATGCCCTCTACAAGGGGTGTTTAAGGAAGTACACCAAGCTCTCTCCTAGCAGAACTGTCATTGCCATGGAAGAAGAGCAGTATGCTGGGAAAACACCCCTGCATGCTGCTACCACCCAGCTGTCTCCCTTGCCCAGAATGCTGTGAACATACAGCTGTCTCCACCCACCCAGCACGCTGCCACCTCCTCTCCGCTCCCTCTTGGTTGGAAGTTGCTTAACCAGAATATCTTGACCAAGACTGTGCAAAGGCTGGTTTTCCAGGAAACCATTGTGAAACAGTATTGAGATAGATTAGTTCATTTTAGCTCAGATATGCACTTTTATGTAATCTATACTAGCATAGTTACATATAAGTATATTTTAGATTTTTCAAACTGTCAACCTCCTTCTAAATGTATCCAGTTGATAGTTTTCATAAGAAAGTACATTTCATTATTTTTGTCGCTCAGCGACAATTATCTTTCTAGATTTAATGATTCAATGATTTTTTTAAATTAATATTTATTTCTTTTGGTTCAGTCTTAAAAAATATTGACTTTGGTTTGCACTTGCACTTGTTTGATTGTGAAAAAAATATGATTGTGATTAAACAAAGAAGTTTGTTAATTTGAAGAAATATATGGATGTATAGAACTTACATAAGAATTGAGACTCCTACTGGTAATTCATATAGAGAGGAATGAATAAAAATAAGAATTTTAGTAATGTAAGATCCAATTGAAAAATATATATTTCTGATAGGACTGTGAAACTACAAATAGAAAAAATATACTTTCCAATAGGACTGTGAACATTCTTATAGAACCAAACATATTTCCTATTAATAGTCTATATGATTTGCAGACAAGCATATGAATTCTAAAGGATTCTTTGGGAAAGTGAAAATCCTAAAGGAGTTTTTGACTAGGGCCCCCTCAAATACAAATATTGTAAGCACCCCCTCCCCCCTCCCACACCTCCATGTTTGAGGAGGCACAAGTGGCATGTACATCCAGTTTTATTGAAAACATATAACACAAGATTAATCACAAAGTCGTTCCTTTTTTCATTCATTTAATTTTTAAACTTTGTTTTTCTTTAGCCTACCTTTCATATGTTTAACAAGTTTTTTTTCCCCAGCTGGCTGGATACACACCCTCCCTGAAGTGGACCAGCACAGGGGCATCCTGAGCCGGACTTCAGCAGGGTGGACGTTGGTGGTATCCTCCACTGAAGATCAGTAATGCTCCTCCAATGGTGAATTACTTTGGCCATTCCCTGCTGATCTGGCTGCCACAGAAGCTGTGGCAAGTCATGCTGACCTGTCTGCATCCAGATTATCACAAAGAACTTCTGACCTCAGCTGGCCTGCATCTGAAGATCAGGCAGGTGGTGGCCGTGGGGAAGACATACTGTGTGGCATTTGAACAACTGCCAAAGATGCAAGCATAAGGTCATCAGCTGGAGCCATGGCATCGTCTCCCAGCTCGACACTTGCCACGCAGCTCCCTTGCATCCTTATGTCAAGACTTGCATGTAATGTCGAGGTAGCCAGTTTGATGCGTCATCGAGGGCTGGAAACAGCAGCAGCCAGATCCAGCGGAAGCTGCAGGAGCATCATGCTGAGGTCTGGTTGCAGAAGCCTGTCCAGTACCTGACGGACTGTGAGAGCTGATCCTACCTGTGAAATTTGAATCTCCACCTGCCATGCCTCCTGTCCCCAAGCACCGGTGGCTGATGCAGGTTTAAGGTTTAAGATGGATTCCACAAAAAAAGGTGGCCCACAAAAGCTTGCAGGACGCAGCTATGGCACCATAACTGGGCAACCAATGTGGGTAATGAGCATGAACAAATGATCATGTTTGTGCTCCCCAGTGAGGGTTTTGCGCAAATGATTGAAAGCCTCATCAGGAGATACAAAGTAGCTGGGGAGGTATTATATGTCAACAGATACTGATGTGGCAACACTGGGTTGCAGAGGCAGCAGTCTATGCAGGGCTGCCCTGACGTCCCTCTCCCCCGTCCAGCTCTTTGCCAACTGGTTAGGATGGAGAGTGAGCAGCGAGCTGCTGAGCAGACTGGTAAAATGTTATTTCTGTGAAAGAAATGTACTAATATGAGCGATAATGGTCAATTTAATACCTGTCGGTTAGATGACAAGCCTATAGTATTATACTGTTTAGAGCAATTCAGTGTTGCCAGCAGGAGGCAGTGTGGCGCTTTGCTTTGGTCTGGGGCTCCCTTTGTGTGCAGACTCTTGTTTACTTCCTCATTTTGCTGAGCAAAGCTGCACTGACCAGAAGCACTGTTGCCTGTCTCATTCTTTCTCCTATTGTAACATGTTGGTGATGTTTTAAACGCTTGTATAACTACATACACTTGTTGCCCTACATTTGCATTAAATGTTAGATCGATTTTGTAAGCGTATTTTATGCATTTATATGATTTTGTAAATGAATTGGGGAACATAGAGTTTTTCTCTGTGTAACGTATGGTGCCGACGGTTATATTGTCCAAGCGCATCCTGGTTTTTGGCTCCAGCACATTTCATTTTGGGTTAATAACACCATCTTCGTGGTGCAGAAGTTTAGTACATTTATATAGTTGGTGTTATTGTATGATATGTATACTTTTGAATTGTTATATTGTAAGCACTCAAAGAAAGTTAAACTTTGCAGGTCTTCAGCTCATGCATTTAAACTGACAGTCATTACTAGCAGTGTGCTAGTTTCTTTTCATTTGCACAATGAGATTAAATGAGGGAACGTGAATATTTTCAAATTCTGTTTTTCATGGTATTGTTTTCTTTAGGTAGTTGTAAACCAAATACTAGTTCAGTTTATGGACTGAATGAGGATGTATTCATGAAGTAGAATTATCCTATATGGATAATTTGTGTTATTATTTGAGAAAAAAAGGAGATGCTATGTTAACGAACTTATGCATTTATTTTGTTTCTGATATTATGGATGTTTGTATTGATAAAGTGGCATTTGAATGTGGAAACAAAATATAGACATAGGGAAAAATTATATATAAAATATTTTGTATTATTGTAAAATAAATTCTGCTGAGCCACAAGAACCTTATCTTTGTATGATTGGTCAGCCTGGGACCTGTTACAATTGTAGCCTGGGGACGGATCTTTTTGGCATTGGTCGCTGGATCAATGTCGCCGCCATGTTGGACCGGGCAAATAGCCATAATGTTCGGAAGACTGGACTGGACTACTATTATTCACTATTATTGATATAAGGTTATTATATCATTATTGTTATTATATTATTGGTGTCCTCTGACCAGCCAGCTAGACCAGGGAAGCGAGTTGTGATAAGCGTTTTAGTATGGTCAGCTTGGATAAAGTAAAACTCAGGCTAACTCAGCAACGAGAAATCTCCAGAGACCATTCTCCCTGGACTTTTTCAATGATGCTCAAGCTCATACGAGACAGGAGTCACTCCATACACACAATATGTTCCTATCTGTGGAAGTCTGATTTAAAATAAGTGCAGACTATAGTTGGCTATACTTATCTATGGCATCATGTCTTACATTAATTATGAAATTATGACCAATTGATTGCAAGAACTTGTCATGTAAATCAAATTTAAATTCAGTTTATCTTACTATCATCCTTTAATTTATAACCTGACTCATTCTTTTCTGCGGAATTATATTAACCATTGCTGCCTGAACACAAATAGCCTACAGATCTACACTGAACTTTACAGCTAAATGTACAATTCAAAGTTGAAGTAGCCCAGATATTTACTGCTGGGTCTCATCAGTTTATCACTTTAGCCTCTTTACTAGTAGCAGGAAGTGACCTTATTCATTAACAGGGTTAATCACACCCACTGTGAGCTACTGCTACAACAGTTAAAAATGTCATGTCATATTATGTTGGATGTTTTACCTGAACAACGCAGCACTGGGTTTGAAGTGACGCTAACAAGCTAGCAAGGTAGAAAGGTGCCATTGGGCTCCTGCTTATTGTATTGAGTTTAACATTTATTATTTTCCAACTCTCAGCAATGAAGCAATACACATAATCATTTTATTATATTACACACTTTAATTTAAATGTTATTCTTTATTCCATTTGTTAGACCAACAGAACAAACACAAGCAAACACCATGACGGGAAAAATGCAGGAAAGCATGAAACTACCCTTCATGCCAGTTGCTCTGACAGCAGCCTCCACAAGGAGCAGAAGATCGATCGAACCTAACGAGCAAAAACACAGGGTTCACTCTAACTGAGCCTGTTGTCTTCGTAAACTCTACCTTCTCCAAAGAGCAACCAGAAGTGAGCATTGCCTTTGGCTTTTCATCCACCCAGAGGAGGCTGAAGACAGGCTGAGTGAGGCTACTGTTTCACCCCACTGTTCAACCTCCTCTAAAGGAGGAGCACCCGCATATCCCACCAACAACAGGCGGACGAAGAAGGTGCCCGAACAGAGGGAGTGTCAAGATAAAGCTCCCTCTGAGGAATGTGAGGAGAACCAGCAGGTGAAGCCTCATCAGCTGTGTTAAAAACATCATCAACAGGCTAACACAGCTGAAGGAGCTGAAAATGGAGACCAAGGAGCATCTTGAGGCAGTTATCAGCCATGCTGAGACCAAACTCATCTGCCCTCTACGCCAACATGTGGCACTGAATCTCCAAGGTCAGTCATGCATCTAGATTACCTTTATTTGCTCCAATTATGTGTTCATTTTGAGTCTTCAATGCTCATTAAGCAGCACAAACTGATTGCTTATCACTATGTTTTCCAAAAACTGAAAGTTGAACTTGTCTTAACAAGGCTTTCTTATGGTTTTCTTACTACAGCTGACCCAACAGCCTCTGTCAGCTTTCAAACTTGCTCGACAGACACCTCTGGGCAGAGTTTGAACATAACCATGGCACAAATATCAAAGTTTTTCTACATAAAGAGAAAAAAAAAATTTCCAAATATTTTGCATTGACCTTGACAAAGAAAGCAGAGCTTGAGCGATTGAAGAAGGAGCTGGATGACGCCAAAGCTTCCCATAACTCAGTGAACAATATTAAGTTTATCAGGGAGCTTTTCAAATCAAAGATTCTGAGCGCAGCTGTCATACAGAGCTGTATCAAGACTGCCCAGCTCAAGCTCACTGTGGATAAAACCCGATGCCATCTTGCCAGTTCTTGACTCTAATCCAAAAATGGGCAAAGAGGAAGGGTGGATGTTGAGCTGAGACTTCGGTGCATGCCGGTTTATGGCAGGCATAAGCTCACCTGCCTGACACCCAAAGCTGCATGCCCTCAATTCTCCATAACTTTAAGCCTTAATAAAATGTAAACAGGTGAGTTATATAAACAGGTGTCATGAAGGAGGAAATTAGCTCCAAAGACCAAAACTGTTTTTGTACCAGGCTGTAAACATGTTTATTTCTGCTGTAAAGACCTCACCATAGGACATTGATCCTTCCAATGGCCAGTGTCCTTTACAATAATTACACTTCCTGCCCCCATCATCTTTACAATGAAAGGGTTGTGCACTATAACGAGGGTTACCATAGTTACTTCACCTTCGTCTCACTCTATCCCCAGAGCACGCATCCCCAAAAATCTTTTGCTCAGCGACTCTGGCCTGGTCTATACCCAGCGCTCTGACTGGAACTCACTCGTTAAGTGAACTTTATTGACAACTTGACCGTTGACATATATGTGCCCATCACATGTCAATATCAGCACATCTTATTGGCTGTTACCATTGTTCATCATACAGCACCTGCATTAACTTCTCAAATGTGCCAGCACAAATCAAAGAAAGTTTTTCACAATTGAGAGTACATGTTTCATATACCTCAACACCCCCACAAAAAACATCCACAAAATCAGGTTTTCTACATGCATCATGTGCATTTTCACACACATGGCTAATTTACAGACATACACTTTGCAAACTTGATCAACTTAAATTTTGTTGCAGCCTGGTCAATAGTCCAAACTTATTTTTCCATCATTCACAGTTGACCTTATGAAATGATACTTTATGTGAACATGCTTACACCTCTTGTCTGTTTACAGGATTATTTGCTAACAGTATTGCACCTTTGTTATCCTCATAAAACTTAGGTAGTGCATACTGACGTCCATCAACCTTCAGTATAACCCTTTCCTGTAACTATAAAACCAGCAATTTCTTTCACTGCTTAAATGTCAACTCTGACCCTGGCACAGAAACTGGCATAGACACCAACACCGCTGGTGCAGCCAGGTCCGAAAGAGGCTCTCTCTTCCCCTAAATGCCCCTCCAATAAAGTGGGCAAACAAAATCTTAAATCTGGCCTTTATGTTTATTATCTGCAACATATATAGTGCTCAGCCATTTCTAGTAACTGTTCCTTGGTACAGTCACAAACAAACACAGGCAGGGGCGCAGGGGCGATTCTAGGATCAGACCTTTAAAGGGGCTCAGCCCCTTATGAGAGTGACATGCATACAATACCTTTCTAAAGCGTTCAAGAGCCTGTGTCGAGACTTGGAAAAGTAAAGTACATGCAACTTGATAGAGCTTAAACTGACTTGCCAATGTGCAGACGCTGTGTGTTATTGTAATAACAAGTTGTCAATTTATCAGCTACTCTGCTGACCATTTTAGACCTGTTAATAAAATAATTTCCTGTTATATGTCAATTATTAAATAATGTGACTAGATGAGAACAATCTGAGAAAACTTATTTTAATGTTGAGCCACACAACCATCACATGGTTTACAAAGGTAAAAAAAAAAAAATTGACTAAATGAAAAAAACGTTTAAGTTACTTCCTTCATGAACTACTAGCATTAAAATAATAAATAATGAGGGGTAACAGTAATTGAATAAATTAAGATTTTTTATTTTTTTTTACTTTGGCTCAATTCATCCCAAAACTCAAATGAAGTCCACTGCAATGAATATGGGCAAAACAGCAGCTACCTTGGCATTATTGGGTTTTTCTTGACTACCTGTCCATTTTTTCACCTGGTTCTTCCTGCTCTTCCTCTCTCTTCCTGCTGCCTCCATCCTGCTCTCTCTCCTTCTCTGCCTCTCTATCCTCCTCTCCCTCCTTGTGCTGTCAACCAAAAGGCAAGTGTAACAACCAAACAGATAATTTATAAATAAAAGCTAAATGGACTGCTTATGGCAATACAGTGAGATAACATCTGTTTGACTTTTCTCCCTCACCTGAGGCTGCTTTCCTTTAAAAAAAAAAACTCAACGATTGAACTGAAAAAAAATCTGCGGCATGAAATTCACTCGGCTCGTGTTAACCCTGTTACTGTGAGCACTTTCACACCTTTAGTTTATTGGGTCTGGAGGTAAACATATGCAAGTAAACATGCATCTTTTATTAAACACACCAAACTTTAACCTGAGCAGCTGAGCTAACCACTAATAAAGCTCGGCTCAAACCCACAAACTGTTGAACTGCACTTCAAAATTACTAGAAGTCCAATCCATTATCCATTTCACCACAGAGCCAATTAGCTCATGGGTCATGTCCTGTGTCCTCTTCAACATGTATATATATGAGTCAGTTTAAAACCATTCTCACACCTAGAATTTGTGTGTGTGTCATTGTCTTCAGTCTGTCCCCTTATAAACCAAACAGCTATCTGGTTACTATAGTTACTACTGAGACAGTAATGACAGGGCCGACCGTCACCGTGGCAGCTAGGTGAGCTGCAAGGTGATTGGCTGAGATGATCAAATTTGACCTGTGGCTTGTAATCATATCATACAGAGTTTACAGATTACAGAGAAGCAGCAGGTAACATGACTGTGTGTGTGTGTGTGTGCGTGTGTCTGCGTGTGTGTAATGGTCTAATGATCACAAGGCACAACAATCAGGAGCAGACAGCAGCTGAGCTGTGTAATTCTATAATTCTAGACTGACTGTATATTTTTGAGGCATGTGTCAAAAAACCAAAAACCACCTCTTGTTACCTTGAAGTTCAGCATGTTGTCGATCGCACCGCAGAAGCGTGTGTCTTGATTGTGATGACAGCTGTGGTGTCATCGTAATGGGATGACGCTTTGCTCTCTGACCTCTGACCTGGTGTGTTTGGTGTTTTCGTTTGGGCTGGTATTAAAGCTTGTCGACTGAACTCTGCTGAAGACCAAACAACCGGACATAGACGGTTTGGTTTGTTTGCAGCATGACAGCAAAACAGGCCAACTACAGGATGTTGTTATTGTAAGTGACTTGACTTTAAAACTAAACCACTATCAAATTGATCTGCTCATCATAAGAACTGTCATGAAAAACATCTGTATATGGACTCTTTATAATCATGCATATGTATTCAGGGACTTTACCTGAAACATCTGAAAGTGAAAATATTTTGTGTTATTTTTGATTCCCACTGAGTGGATGTTGTGGATGGACTGGTAAAGAAAATGTCAGACTTTAAAACAGGTTTTTTTTTTTTTTTTTGGAAGATTAATGTCTTGCTGTTGGAGGAATCCATATTTTTTACTCTGGAGAATTCATTGCGTGATTGTAATGAAAATAACATGGCAGCAAACAACACAGACAGAGAGCCTGAGGATTACACTGTAAGTATTGGATTTCAGCTCAGTTCAACAGCTTCAACCAAGGGCCTTAAAACCTCAAGATTTTTTTTTTTTAAATGTACTTGTTGTCAAGATTGCTTGGTAACTGGACCCACACTTTGTGATGCAATGGTAGGGCACAGCTGGTGATGCAAAGGGAAAACCCTCCATAGACCAGACCGACTCATTTCAGTTAGGCCTTCGGGGTCTACAACAACTGCAGAGGGCCACACCTTCGTAAGCTCTGAGGGATGTGAAGTATGCCGCCCTAAATTGGAACACAGCAATAGTGGTCATGGTCTGACTCTTGTGCAGTTTTTTGATCTCTCTCTCTCTCCCACTGCACAGATTGAGTGCTTGGAGGCGGGGCGATCTCCTCGGCAGCAGGGCTCAACCAGACTTACCTGCTCCGCATTCCCTAATCAGCCCGGCTACTTAAGCCAACTCCATTCACTTCCTCGTTGCCAGAGTATTCAGTTTGCTTCTCGCCTGACCCCTGCTCTCGAGCCGATCCCCTGCCTCACGTTTGTTCAATCGCTAAGTATTGTCTCCAGTTTTTCCTTTGCACTTTCGCCTCCCAGTTTGAGCTTGCTCCTGGACACCTTTAGTTGTTTTTTCCTGTTAGAGTGTTTTTTCCTGTTACGGTGATTATCTGTTGTTTTTCTGTTTTGATACTTTGTTCCCTTTAAAGGTGATTTTTCGTTGCTACTTTTGTGAATAAAGAACTGTTTTTCGCACTCTACATTTGGGTCCTGGCCTCTCCTTGCTCGTACCGTCACAATAGTAACTGTATAGAAAGTACATCACCCTGTAATGTTGGAGCGCAGTTGTTTCTTGTTGAGCTCTTTGTGACACCATAGAGGACTGATAAACATCAGGGACAGTCAAGTGCAGACTGGCCTGTAAGTCAGATTTTTTGGCTGGACCGGCCATGAGCCAATGCTACATTCGTCAGTGTCCATGACTGAGTGAGTGAGTGATGAAGTTACACCAGTGGGTGGCTGAGTGTTGGACTTTTCAAACTGGCCGTTCAAACATTTTCTATTGTGTCATCCACAACAGTTTTAAATGATTGTACTTCCTCAAAAAGTGACTGGGGAATTTATTTCTAATTCCCTCTGTATGATATAATTGGTCAAACTGGTATTTTAGTATGAAGCCTCATTTTGATCCACTCCAGATTGCCCTGTTAAAGTTACTGCATTACTCAACACAAAGTGTACACGTGGCATCATTTATAAACAGCCCCTGTGGATGGTCAGATTTGCTGAAACTGTATCTGCTCAGTCAGACTGATGACTAACATCAGCAGCTATCTGCCTGTTATTTTCTCTGTGGTTTAGTCAGACGGTTGAAGAGGTCAGACGACTGGGTACTCAAGACAAATACACACACACTAAAGTATTTTCCATCTCAGCAGTTTAATATTTCTCAGGCTCTTTATAGAAAACAACTTCTAATTCACTGTGAGCCCCTCTCTCTCTTATCTCTCTCTCTCCATTCCTTCATCCTCTATTATTTACACTCTTCCTCCATCTTTCCATCTCTTGTCTTCTCTCGCTCTCTTTCTCTCACTATCTTTAGCTTGGATTTATTTCTGTCGTGATGGTGGAGATATTTTCAATACAACATGTTTTGGTCACCTAGTGTTCTTGTTAAAGGAATAATTTAACATTTTGGAAAACATGCTTGTTCTCTTTCTTGCAGAGAGTTTGATGTTCAGATTGACTCCATTGTCATGTCTGTACAGTAAATATGAAGCTGGTTATCTAATATTAAAGTGATAGTTCAGATTATTTGACGTGGGGTTGTATGAGGTACTTATCTATAGCCAGGGTATTGCCTGCAGTAGATTCAGATCAGCTCCCTCCCAGTTTAGAGAAGCATCAGGAGCACCGGTACAGTGATGAGCTGCTGTGGATGGGATCATCTTCAAAAATGTGTTTCAGCCACAAATGCCCACAGAAAAAAGTGTGCATGCTTTGTTTTGAATATTTTTACCACTTACCTTGCTGTTATCTTTGGAACTACTTTTTCTCAACAGTTGAACCAGAGACAGTTGAGAAAGGAGATGTCACACTTACAATCATTTCCTGTATCCGTGTCCCGTGGGTTTCTCCACCTCCGTGCCCTTTAGGAGAACAGCAGCAGGTCTGAGTCTGTTCACTCCAATTAGAGAAGTGAACCTGATCACAGATAATCATTCTTTCCCCTCATAGTCACTGAAATAAATATTGGATCAATTTCTCACACCCCCCTAACCCTAACCCTCACAAGCCACAGATCTTCCGAACTTTCAAATTTTTTCATTCTTTGTGAGTTCTGGTTTCACTGCTGCAGTAGAGCCGATGTCACTTTCTAAACACAAGTTTAGAGGGACCTGTACGTGCAACCTTGAATTAAAAGTTAGAACTGAAATAAAACTTGTATTTTTTTTACGTAATAACATCTTTACTGTTATTATTATTGGACTGTTTTTGGAGGGAAAACAGAGAGTATTATTAGACTGATATAATATTGTACTCGGTTGATCAGATATAAGTTAGCAGGTAAAACAAAATCAGGCATAAATTCAAACTGTATTTAGTTTTGTATTGTGTTGTTGCTATGTTTTGACATGAACAAGCAATACTGATCGCGCCCACTTAGGAGACAGAAAGTATATACCATCTCCTACCATTTGTGCTGGTTGTAATGCGTCATTTTTTGTTATAGAGGATCTTTGGTATTACCACGCACAAGTACACCTATGTTTAGCTCTGTCTGACTAAAACAGCTGATCTGTGGCGTAATACAGCATGCGCCAGTGGTGCACTTGTGCATAGTAAAGCAGTAGTTCAATGGTTGAGAAAATGTATTCCAAAGGTAAGGGCTGTTTAACAGCAGATAAAGTGTTGAAAATATTCTTCAGCAGCTCATCACTCCGCTTCTGTACCGGTGCTCCTGCTGCTTCTGTAAACTGGTAGAACTATCACTTTAATAATGTAACTGGAAACAAAGTAAACAACTAGTCTGGGAACGTAATACATTGACTACCTCTACAGTTCAGTGATTAACATGTTATGTGAACGTAATTTGTGCTGCTCTTGAAGTGTATTACACAGTGAGGGGTTTCTGTTATTTAACCTTTCTTCACTGATATACAGTGGATATAAAAAGTCTATACACCCCTGTTCAAATGCCAGGTTTTCGTGATGTAAAAAAATGACAGCAAGACAAATAATTTCACAACTTTTTCCACCTTTAATGTGACCTATAACCTGTACAATGCAACTGAAAAACAAACTGAAACCTTTAAAGGGGAAAAATATAAAATAAAAAACTTAAAAGAACGTGGTTGCATAAATATGCACACCCTTAAACTAATACTTTGTTGCAGCACCTTTGGCTTTTATTACAGCACTCAGTCTTTTTGGGTAGGAGCCTATCAGCGTGGCACATCTTGATGTGGCAATATTTGCCAACTCTTCTTTGCAAAACTGCTCCAAATCTGACAGATTGCGAGGGCATCTCCTGTGCACAGCCCTCTTCAGATCACCCCACAGATGTTCGATGGGATTCAGGTCTGGACTCTGGCTGGGCCATTCCAAAGCCTCAATCTTATTCCAGTGAAGCCATTCTTTGGTTGATTTAGATGTGTGCTTTGGGTCATTGTCGTGCTGAAAGATGAAGTTCCTCTTCATCTTCAGCTTTCTAACAGAAGGCCGAAGGTTTTGTGCCAACACTGACTGGTATTTGGAACTGTTCATAATTCCCTCCACCCTGACTAAGGCCCCAGTTCCAGCTGAAGAAAAACAGCCCCAAAGCATTATGCTGCCACCACCATACTTCACTGTAGGTATGGTGTTCTTTTGGTGATGAGCAGTGTTGTTTTTGCACCAAATATACCTTTTGGAATTACGTCCAAAAAGTTCAACCTTGGTTTCATCAGACCATAACACATTTTCCCACATGCGTTTGGGAGATTTCAGATGTCTTTTTGCAAAATTAAGCCGGGCTTTGATGTTTTTCTTTGTAAGATAAGGCTTCCGTCTTGCCACCCTACCCCATAGCCCAGACATATGAAGAAGACAGGAGATTGTTGTCACATGTACTACACAGCCAGTACTTGCCAGAAATTCCTGCAGCTCCTTCAGTGTTGCTGTCGGCCTCTTGGCAGCCTCCCTGACCAGTTTTCTTCTCGTCTTATCATCAATTTTGGAAGGACGTCCTGTTCTTGGTAATGTCACTGTTGTGCCATATTTTCTCCACTTGATGATGACGGTCTTCACTGTGTTCCATGGTATATTTAATTCCTTGGAAACTGAACTTTATTTGGGGTTGATCAGAGGCACTTTATTTGGTGTGTGCTGACTCCAATTTAACATGAGTTTGAATGTAATTGGTTAAATCTGAACACAGCCACATCCCCAGTTATAAAAGGGTGTGCACACCTATGCAACCACATTATCTCAGTTGTTTATTTTTACCTTACCGGTTATAAGTCACACTAAAGGTGGAAAATGTTGTGAAATTATTTATCTTGATGTAATTTTTTTTACATGACAAAAACCTGGCATTTGAACAGGGGTGTGTAGACTTTTTATATCCACTGTAAATTGGGTGGACAAAATGATAGATGTAACATGAAAGAGGATTTACTGATGGATTGTTGGTTTAGACTGGATTCGTTTTAGCTAGGTGTTACTAATAAACTGAATGTTTAACAGCTGCAAATATGGTTATAACTGATGGAGAACCATCCAAAGCATGTTAAAAGTACCAAAATCCACTATAAATACTGGAAGAAGAAGCTGTATGACCTGAAGCTGCATCCATGTTCGTGACCACAAGAGGTGTTGGTCAGGAGATGTGATGAGGAACCTTGGTTCCTGCCAGATTTCTACCATATGCCAGTCACAGCAACAGAACCTTGGCATTAAGTGGATGGATAACTTTCAAGTCAAGTAATGTGTCTCAAGACAACATGGTTATTAAATTATTATCTTGATAACAGGCTCCATTTGATCTCTAGTGAATGTGTGTAAATATGTTAAGTTACTGTTTCACAGTGTAATACTGTTGTTTTTAATAAAGAGGAGGGAAAAGAGAAAGAGAGAGGCGTGTAGATGTGTATTGGAGGCGGACATGACTGACCAAGAGTGTTACATCCTGTTTTATTTTGGTGTTTCCTGTTGACTCTTTTTTAGGTTGATCATCTGTTTGGCAGACACCTGTGCTGATTAGTGGGCTGAATCTATATAGGCAGGTCCTCTTTGTTCAGCTCTCTCTCTCTCTCTCTCCCTCCTGCTGCAGCAGCACCTGAATGGTGCTAGGTATCTGGTCTCCATTTATTCCTGCATTGACCTTAAGTTTACTGTAATAAATTCATATGCAGTACCTTCAGACTGGTGTGGTGTCCATTATTATGTTCGGTGTTTGAGCCAGCCGTAACATAATAATGGGGGCTCGTCCGGGATCTGAAACCTAGTCATTTAGTTTCTGGTTAGTTAGTGAGGTCATCTATGTGCAACCACATGAGGTAGTTTGCTGAACTTGCCCAGTGAGTAAGCCGGCGGGTGCTGGAGAGACCAGCACCACTTTGTTGTTTTGTGTGATAGCCCTGGGGTGGCCCATGGCGTGCCCGGGTGCATCACTGAAGATAAATAGGTAAAGTAAGGTAGTAACCCTGTGAGATAGATAGGGAACTGGGTTAGTCTAGAGAAGGAGGTTAGACATGTTACAATCCGTCTTAAGAGTAGCATGCGGCTGCCCGTGATGACTGGTGTGAGGCTTCTTTGTGTGTGAAGGAGCTGTAGTGAGGATTTGGGGTTTAGTGTTGAACATTCATAGTAAAGCTGTCACTGGTGTTACCCTTGTACCTTTTGTGAAGCCATTGTGGAGTGTGCTCCCTTTTGGTTGTGAGTTTTGTCTGTGTACTTCTGTTTTTGCAGTATGCACATTTTGTGGTACTTCAAGGGGTTTTTTTTGTACTGAGGGTACGTTAGTTAGGTGACAGTTTCTTGAATGCTTCTTTCTGCGTGTGAGCTGTGATTTGTTGTGGCTCATCGCCACCAATCATACAGTTTTTGTAATTTTTTTTTTTTGCAAGCTTGGAGTCTCAGTGGAGACATTTTTTTTGTGTATTTGTAGGGGCTGAAATTGTTGGTAACACAGACACTGGGTGGGTTAGCAGGCTAGAGTATTTGACTCCATTGTGTATGCTATCACTCTTGTTGTTGGCTATCATGGCATTTGAGTTGGACGGGTTTGTTAAAGATCCTGACACTCAGCAACTCTTAGGTTGCACAAAGAAAGATCTTCGCTCTGTAGCAGACCATTATGGTATTGGTGTTCAGGGCAGTTTAAGAAAAGAGGAACTGCGTACAAAAATCATAAATGGTTTGGTGGAACAAGGCATACTGTGTGAAAAGATTGAGTTGCCCATTGAGCAGGCTGATGCATCCTCTGAGGGTGAGCAGAGTGAGTTGTGGCAGAAGAAACATAAAGTTATTGCAGACGAAGCTTCAGGCTTGAGGGAGCTAGAACTAAAGCTACAGTTGAGGAGACTAGAAGAAGAGATTGAGGCAAAGGAAAGGGAGCAGTTAAGGCAGCATGAGCTGGAACGTGAAAAACTGAGACTGACACATGAGAGGGAACTTAAGGAGATAGAGTTAAAAGCTCAGGCCGGACGTAGAGCGACTGATACAGCTCTTGCCTCTAGCAACTCTAAATTTGATGTAGGTAAAAATATAAAGTTGGTCCCTCCTTTCAATGAGAAAGATGTTGACAAGTATTTTTTACACTTTGAGCGGGTGGCAACCACGTTGGAGTGGCCAAAGCACAACTGGACATTGCTGTTGCAATGTGTTCTTACGGGTAAAGCTCAGGAGGTGTACACCGCACTAACTTTGGATGAGAGTGCTGACTATGAGGTTGGTAAAGCTGCTATTTTGCGTGCCTATGAGGTAGTGCCAGAGGCTTATAGACAGCGTTTTCGTAGCTATTCCAAAGGTGAAAAGCAAACCTATGTGGAATTTGCCCGAGAAAAAGAAATTTTGTTTGATCGCTGGTGCACTTCACAAAAAGTGGAGACGAGAGAGCAGTTGCGAAAGTTGATTCTGCTGGAAGAGCTAAAAAACTGTGTTCCGGCGGTGGTTTCCACTTATTTAAGTGAGCAGAGAGCAAAAACTGTAGAGGAGGCTGCTGTACTTGCGGATGAGTATGTGTTGGCCCATAAAGTTACATTTAGTGACAAGTTCCAGCCTGAGACTAAAATGCATACACTCCCTCGGCGTTCTTACTTTTCCAACGAAGTTTCTGGTGGTAGTACTGGTCCCTACGCTTCCGGTAGTAAAGCCTCTAGTTGAGGTGCGGTTTGGTTACAGGGCTCGTGCCAGTGGGTTTGCGTCCTTACATTCCAGTCGAGGGGGTCAGCCTCATTTTAGGTAATGATCTTGCTGGGGAAAAGGTGTTTCCTCCACCAGTTGTGACAGACAGCCCTGTGCCTTCTGAACAGTCTGACCACAGGGATCCAACACCTGAGACACCTGTTTTTCCTGCTTGTGTTGTAACTCGTGCTCAGTCTCGAACAGCTGATCCTGTCAACCTTTCTGGCACCTTTATGGTTGATCCTCCCAAGACAGCTGAGGCAGAGCTGGTTGCTGCTTGTGCGGTTAAGCCTGAATGTGAAAGTGGCAAGGATAACTTATCGGTTGTCCAGAAAGTTGATTGGACATTGTGTAACCCCGGTGATCCGGCTGAACCTCCAGTACAATTAGGTAGAGCAGAGCTAGCATCGTCACAGAGGGCTGATCCTTCCTTGGCCAAGAGTTTTGCAGCTGTTAAGCCGAAGGAAGAACTGTTATCTGTTCCTGTTGGCTTTTATGTGGACGGTGATGTGCTTATGCGTAAGTGGACTGTTTTTCCTGATGGGTCTGATTGGAGCGTCACTTACCAAGTTGTGGTTCCTACTGTGTACCGCTCATTAATACTGAAGTTAGCTCATGATAATGCTATGGCTGGTCACTTGGGGATTAGAAAGACCTACGATAGAATATTACGACACTACTTTTGGCCTGGGTTAAAGGCTGCTGTGGCTGAGTATTGTCGCACCTGCCATGTATGTCAGCTAGCAGATAAACCCAATCAGGTGATACCCCCAGCACCCCTACAGCCTATTCCTGTAGTAGGAGACCCATTTGAAAGACTTGTCGTAGACTGTGTAGGCTCCCTACCAAAGTCAAAATCTGGTCATCAGTACCTTTTGACCATCATGTGCGCTACCACTCGCTATCCTGAGGCAATACCGTTGCGCTCGATTAAGGCTAAAGCAGTTGTAAGAGAGCTGGTGAAATTCTGCACTACTTTTGGCTTGCCAAAAGTTATCCAAACAGATGAAGGAAGTAACTTCATGTCCAAGGTATTCAATCAGATGCTAGAGGTTATAGCTGTGAAGCATCAGGTTTCTAGTGCTTACCATCCTGAGAGCCAAGGAGCCCTGGAGAGATTCCACCAGACTCTAAAGCACATGCTATGCACTTACTGCCTTGAACATGGTCCAGCGTGGGATGAAGGCATACCCTTTCTGTTGTTTGCTGTGCGGGAAACTGTACAAGAATCACTGGGGTTTAGTCCCGCCGAGTTGGTGTTCAGCCACACAGTCAGAGGCCCCTTGAAACTGCTGCGGGAGCAGCTACTGGCAGATCCTCCACCTAATGTCAATTTGCTTGACTATGTGAGTTTTTTTCGAGAGCGTCTCCATCATGCCTGCGAAGTAGCCAAGCAGGCTATGGCAAACTCTCAGTCTAGAATGAAACGGCAATTTGACAAAGATGCTGTGCCGTGCTCTTTTCAGCCTGGAGATTCAGTATTGGCTCTTTTGCCTATTCCTGGGTCATTGTTACAGGCCAGGTTTGCTGGGCCTTATGTGGTTGAGAAGAAGCTGAGGGACACAGATTATGTAATTTGTACTCCAGACAGGAAGCGTAAGTCTCGTGTGTGCCATATCAATATGTTGAAGTTATATGCTGCCCGGTCTCAGGAGGAACAAAGCCCCTCAAAAGAAGTGAGTTGTATTGCTGCAGTTTCAGTTGTTAACACTTGCCCTGCTGATGATGGTTTGACTAAGGACAATGCGCCTGTTGTGGGTGCCCGGCTGCAGATCTCACAAGTGTTGGTAAATCTAGAGACTCATGTGTCTTATCTTTCTGACTCTCAAAGGGAAGATGTTCTCAAGCTGATACGTGGCCATCTTGCTTTGTTCTCAGATGTACCCACTTGCACAAATGTATTGCAGCATGATATTGACGTAGGTGATAGTACTCCGATCGAGCAGCATCCTTATCGCGTGAACCCTATCAAGCGTGAATTAATGCAGAAAGAGGTTGAGTACTTGGTAACCAATGCTCTTGCAGTTCCCAGCACCAGTTCTTGGAGCTCACCCTGTTTACTGGTCCCAAAAGCTGACTTGACTCCTAGGTTCTGCACAGACTATCTGAGAGTTAACAGTGTAACCAAACCTGATTCGTTCCCTCTTCCCCGTGTTGAGGACTGCATTCATAGGGTAGGAACAGCTTGTTATGTGACAAAGCTAGATTTGCTTAAGGGTTACTGGCAAGTTCCCTTGACACAGAGAGCCTCTGATATCTCTGCCTTTGTCACCCCTGACAATTTTTTTCAGTACACTGTAATGGCATTTGGCATGCGTAACGCCCCTGCCACCTTCCAGCGACTCATGTGGATAGTGTTGTCTGGTGTAACTAACTGTGGAAGTCAGTCAGGGACAGGTTCGTCCCCTGGCAGCTAAGATTAGTGTTGTTGCTGAGTACCCAGCTCCCATCACCAAGCGCCAGTTACGGCGTTTCCTAGGACTAGCAGGTTACTATAGGGCTTTTTGTCGTAACTTTGCTAGTATTGTTTCTCCCCTGACTGACCTTGTCAGTCCTGCTAGGGAGTTGGTGTGGGATTCCAGATGTGAGCAGGCCTTCCAAGCTGTGAAAGCTGTCCTGTGTAATTCACCAGTTCTTGCTGCCCCCAACTTTGCTGTTCCGTTTAAGCTAGAGGTCGATGCTAGTGGTACTGGTGCTGGAGCTGTTCTGATCCAGGAAGACCCAGGAGGCATTGATCACCCTGTCTATTTCTCCAAAAAGTTCTTACAGACCCAGCAGAACTACAGCACGATTGAGAAAGAAGCTCTGGCTTTGCTGTGGGCTCTACAGCATTTTGAGGTATATGTTGGTTCCTCTGTGCAGCCTGTTGTGGTTTATACAGATCATAACCCGTTGGTGTTCCTACATCACATGTATAATAGCAACCAGAGGCTTATGCGTTGGGCTAACATCGTTCAGAACTACAACTTGGACACTCGACATAAGAAAGGCAAGGAAAATGTTGTAGCTGATGCTCTGTCACGTGTGTACGAATAATGTCACCTGTAAGTGCCATCTTATGGGGGGGGGTGTTACATCCTGTTTTATTTTGGTGTTGGTGTTGTCCTGTTGACTCTTTTTTAGGTTGATCATCTGTTTGGCAGACACCTGTGCTGATTAGTGGGCTGAGTCTATATAGGCAGGTCCTCTTTGTTCAGCTCTCTCTCTCTCTCCCTCCTGCTGCAGCAGCACCTGAATGGTGCTAGGTATCTGGTCTCCATTTATTCCTGCATTGACCTTAAGTTTACTGTAATAAATTCATATGCAGTACCTTCAGACTGGTGTGGTGTCCATTATTATGTTCGGTGTTTGAGCCAGCCGTAACAAGAGTCAAAAATTTAAAGCAGTTGTTGAGCTGTGTGTGTGTGTGTGTGTGTGTGTGTGTGTGTGTGTGTGTGTGTGTGATAGGAGGGTTGTATTTTTTAGAGCTGTTCCCACGACACCAAACGACCTCCAACTCTCTCTTCCTCTCTCTTCCTCTCTCTCGGTCTATAAATGGGTTGTCTGGTGGCAGTTGGTGACAAGTCAGACTTAAAAAGGACAAAGAGAAATAGAGAGGAGGGGAAGAGTGACAAGAAAGACAAAAAATCTGAGAGACAGAGGAGGAGAGAAGGAATAGTTTGACATTTTGGGAAAAGTGCTTGTTGTCAAGATGGAAATCAATCTCATGTCAGAGCTGGAGTCGTGTTTAGCCTAGTTTAGCATAAAGAGTGGAAGAGGCCATTTAATTTATTTTGAACTTTGAAAAACTGTTTTGTACCACAGTCTGGCTTAAGATAGTCAAGAACTAAACTGCTTGTGCAATGGCTTTATTCAGACATCTATCTGGAGTCTGTTTGTTATAAGACACAGTCAAAGTCTGTCTTTGTGAAATTGGCCCCAGATGTCCTCAGACTTCGCTCCCTCCTGAGTCCCAGATCCACCCGCTCCCCTGTCCCTTGTTCTCAATCACCAGACCCTCCCACCTAAACACGTGTTCCCATCTCCCTCATTAGCTCCCTGCATGTACTCAGGTCCATTTCCACCATCTTTGCCAGACTGTTATGCTCATGTGTTGTTTTTGCTGTGGACTGGTGTTCTCGCCAACCTTCCTGTTGCTTGTTTTCTTATTATCTGTGGTACCTGAATCTATTCCTGCTCATGTAACCGCCTACTTGAATTCCTGCATATCTGGGTTTGGTTCCTCCCTCCTGTTGAATGCACCAGGACCAGGACCAAACAGAACAGCAAAACACAGCTATTCATCCTGGTGCTGGGTTCCTCTTTAAAGTAAAGCTGGAATTATGTGCATCCAGAGAGCCACATAAAAGTCTCAGAGAACCTGCACAGAGAAGGTTGCTATGGTAACCATAGTTCCTAGGAGCCTTGCAGAGGAGCTGACGCACAACTTCCAATTCTCAGCTACACATTGTGTGGACTGAAATGGAAACAGAACAACTCGAAGCCTTAAAGCCTTAAAGCCCGCCAGGAGTGTCTATTACCTTTTAACAGGTTAGAGGGATCCAGTTTAAAAATCTGCTGTTGGCCAACAGTTGACCAGCGTCTGTGGACTGTGTATATTATCTTTCACCTGCTACCAAGTACACTGACAAAAGTTTCTGTGTGTCATTTAGTTTTAGGTCAGTTGATTGACTGTGAGCATAATATCAACTAAAAGAATAGAGGTGTTAAAATCAGGTAATAAAGCAGAACCTGGTTTTGGGACTCCTGGGGCAGTTGTTAGCTTTGCCAAAATTAAAATTACTTTTTGTGATTTCTGTGTGCTTGGGGCTGAAGAAGTAGAGGAGGCAAAATAGGAGAAGTTGATCAAGGGGAAGGTAGGAAGGGAAGGAGGAAAAGGGGGCAGAGAGGAAGAGATGAAGAATAATATTAAATAAGGAGAGGAAAGGGTGATGCAGTCTAAATAAGAGCCATTAGAGTTTTAATAGAAACCAGATGAGCAGCTCAACTGATACACACACACACACACACACACACACACACACACACACACACACACACACACACACACACCCACTAGCGGATTGCGAAATAACAGACATCGTAAAAGTAGCCAACCAATACAAAAAGTATGTAACAGAAACAATAGTAAGAATAATGACACTAGAAAACCTGATACAGGAATAACAGTAACTGTTACTACTGAGAATGGTGCTCATACAAATACCAATATTATTTAGTAGAATACAGTCATATCAATAGTTAGCAAATGAAATGACTACGATGCTTTCAGAAGCTGTTTACAAATCAAGCATTACAGTTTCCTGATCTTACATCACCATGGGTAAAGTTTGGTTAAGTTTAGGCACAAAAACATTCCTGGTTAGGATTCCTGTTTCCTGTTTAGTCATGAATCCTACAGCCACTAGAGGGCTGTCACTGGGACATAAACAGACATCTTTATTGGGAATGAGTTGAAATGTTTGGGTCTGCTTTGTGCACGGGGGCAGTGACATGTTGAAACAGGAAAGAGACAAATACAAACTGACGACAGACATGTCTAAAATATCACTTTGTTTGGAAAAGAAACCAAACCAGGATAAAACAGACCCAAACAAAAAGTTTAAGTATATGGCACAGGGATGTCCACATACTTTGGGACATATAAAAAGTCATTCCTAGAGTGATATTAGAGAATGTCAGTCCTATCACCAATAGTTGTAAAATTATTAGTTTGATAAGTAATTGTAATATTTCCCAGTAAACGTAACCCCTGTCCTCCTTACTGTTGTTAAGGCATGTGAGTGATGGAGGGATGACTGGTATCTCTGTTTCAGGAGAAAAAACCCAACTGACTCACAGCACAACCTTGTGTGTGTGTGTGTGTGTGTGTGTGTGTGTGTGTGTGTTTAGTTCCATATGTGGGAAGTGAGCTAATATCAGAGTCTTCAGGGTCTAATTTTAGAGCTGTGTTTTATTGCAACACCAAGGACACAGTGAGTGCACACAGTCATCTCTCTCTCTCTCTCTTTCACACACACACACACACACACACACACACACACACTGTCCAGATGTTTCCTATTAAATGGGTCCTGGGAGAGCGAGGCCAGGTCACAGCAGCCAGCTGGGCTGAAACTATGACACCAAAAAAGAGAACCCATCATGATCCACAGGCTGATGAGTTCAACTGGCTGATTTATGTGAAAACTACATCACTCACCAGCTGTGACTCCATCATCAGTTGAGAATCACTTAAAGTAACAGTCTTACAGTTTTTGTCCTGTAGTCTTTTTTAGTCAAGGGTCAGATGGTTCAGATGTATGTCAGTCTTCATCTCTGTATCCACTACAGACATTAATTTAATTGATAATCCCTCCTTTTGAAAAAAAAAAAATTTTTGTTTTTATTTACACAAAAAATTAAAAAAGCCAGAGTAACAGTTTGGCCCTGGAAGAGGTCAGTGAAAAAGAGCTGAACTTAACGGACTCAACAAAGACAAACCTGATTTAACGAATGACATATGAGGGGAACATACAAACTGAGTAGTTCAGATACAATGTGAACAAAAACCCATGAACTAAATGAACAACAAATCATTACTAGACAGACAGCTTATTAATAAATTAAACTTAAAAAATAACGCAGCTAAAAAGTGCTCATAAACCTTCATGAAAACCAACCTGTGCTGGTTGTTTAATGGTATAAAATTTGCCTCTAACTGAATGTAAACCTAAATGAGTGAAAAAATAAACCTAAAGTGAAAGTGAGGGTATGTGGACATGATAGTTTAGCAGATAATTGCCATAATCTTTCAAATGTGGACACATGCACCAAAATTTATGCCCCTAGGGCCATTCATTTGAAAAAACCCCATTAGCCACTTGAAATATTAAAATTTCAAGATGGCCGCCATTTCTGGCAAAGGAAACATATATTTTACCACAGAATTTTACCCACCGGACAACTTTAAATGATTTTGTAATTGTCTCCTTTGTTTTACACAATGAGGATGTCAAATTCACAACTTTTACATTTCCTCAGAGCTTCATTTTTGTTATTTTTAATTCTTCATAGAACACAATGTATTATCTAACGATTTATTATGAATGATGAACCAAAAGTTCTGTAGGAGTCAACAGTCTACTTGTTTACTTGTCTTTTGTCTTCTTGTCATTAGCTTGCTAGGCTAATACTCTAGTGCTAGGCTAGTTAGTGAGGTTTTTTTTCTGAGTAATATTTTTGCTGTAATATCATTACGTGTACTAAATTTCTTTTCATTATTAAAATGTATTATTTAACACTTTGATTATTCATACGGGAAAACAGTGGATGAACTTACTGCAAAAAATAACATTTCATTGCCAGAAATGGCGGCCATCTTGAATTTTAAAGTGTTTTATCAAAAGAGTAGTACCTAAGGAGGATTTGTGCCAAGTTTAGCATTTGTCTCCACATTTGAAAGATTTTCCTGAAATATGCAGTTATCTGCTGAGCTATGAAGTTACCAAATGTTTTAGACCAGTGGATCCCAGCGAAGGTATTACAAGTGGGCCGACAAATCATTTGCAAAACGTTACGACTTCGGTAAAAAGATGTAATTATGAAAAAAAAAATACACACACACATTTCTTTCATAATTACATCTTTATATATATATATATACACTGTTTTCTTCCAATATTGTAAGGCAGTTCAATAGACAAATTTCCCGCCTTTCCTTAGCTTGTTGCTAAATGTAGCATGTTGATTAGTCAGTGAGTATGACATGATCACATGTGAAAACACAAGGTGACAAAGTACAGAAATGACCTTAAAGCTTTACACCAGAAAGTGTTTGATGTCTGGGGCTGAGCACAAACAAAAACACATTCCCTTTGTTTGCCAAAAAGTCACCACAGGTTATTTTTCCAGGATTAGAAACATTGTGCGTAGTTAACCGCTCCTACTGATATAAAACTAGCTTGTATGCATCTCCTTCAAATAGGCAGTTAAGCAGGACTCAGCCCTTCCTCAACAGGGACAAAATAGAGACTCTGAGGTTTATTTAATGCATTGACCCTCGCAACTGTGGCAACAGCTGCAAGTCTGAAAAGCTGAACACTGTCTGACAGTCAGCTTGGTGGATCACGCCAAAATATTTGTGGAAGGAAGCTGAATTGAAAAAGGGACACAAGTGACTGATTACTCCATCATCACCTGGGCCGAGGGAGACCATCACCTCTATAGCTCCGTACCCTTACATCTCATGTCCACTCTTGGACATCTCGAGGCCTCAGGTCCAGGAGGTATGGTACATGTGGCCAGAGGTTCAAACTGGTAAGACTGAAGACCTCTGTGATCTTCCAGCTCATTGTTTTGGGGGTGGGTGTGGGGCTCACGTCATCACATGCTACTTTGCCAAGACTCCGCACAGCTGTTTGCCCCCATCTCACCCCAACTCCCCACACTGAATATTTATTTAAATATTCTGGCTGGGAGGAGCATAGCAGGGAAGAGAGTACGTAATCTTTAAATCCTCTCTGGTTAGAGACTGAAATCTCCTCTGACTTGGAGATCCTTTATTTGGCTTCCCTCCCTCCAAAACACTATGAAACTAAAAGATACATGATCCTTAACTTACATGATTATTTCAGATTTTCTGTTTGTCTGTATACTGTGTACAGCTTGGATTTGAATGGTACAAGTGCACTGTGTACTGTATGTCCTGACAGCAGCTCATTGAATGTCTCCATGTATTTCATATATTTTCTGTGGGTTTTAGAGTGTAATCCAATAGTCCAGTTTGAAATAACACAGTCTGATTATCTGATTATCAGTTACTTTTGTCTCCGACCAAAAATGCTTTGTCAAACTGTAATTAGTACTCAGCCACCACGAGACATAATTACCATCACTATAATCTGTTGTGGATCATTTCATAGATGTTATCTCACAGTCAGAAGGTGGGGGCCTGGCATCATCACTGCTTCAGAAATCCAAATTACTTTGATTCCGGTGTCAAATCCTTATTTAATATTTTAGTTCCTACAGACAGGAAGGACATTTAAAGCCCTGAAACCCTCAGCTGATGATTGGATTGAGAACATTAACAATAATTTCATGATACAAAAGAATACCTTTGTCTATAATAAATCATCATGCTACACACTGTGGCTCAGTTCTATTGTTTTTTTTTCAAAATTACTCTTTTCCCTCTTTTTTGTTTGAATGTTTTTATTATTTAGGTTTTAATTATTATTAACATCCTTTTCATTAATAATGCAAGGACAGTTGTTTGTTATAACTACAATGACTACTATGACTACTATTTGTACACTGCCACGTACCCCCCCACAGCATTTTGTAAAATAACATGTTTTGCACAATCCTGTATATACACACACCTTCCAACAAATCGAACACTTGTACATACATGTTACATGTTCATGATAAGTCTGTTATAATGTGAGTGTACAAAGACAGAATGGAGGTGAATGATGGAGAACAGATTGATGAACACTAGTCACTGCTGCTCTCTGCTGGTTCAACCACAGAATGACAGGCTGAAATCTACACTTTGTTAGTTTTATTTGTTTATTACCTCAAAATTTAAGATTCACTGACATACATACATTCAAGTATTATTATGACTTATAGATTGTCAAACAGCATTATATTGTATGTGTTCCTCCAGCTTACTCCAGCCTATAAAGACCCTTTAACAGCATCAGAAGACATTGATCACTTTAGATTTTGATACTGACTTGATTTAGTCCCTATATCAACAAGACTCTCCAAAACTAACACCAACCCATCACATTTACAACCAGGATTATACATGCAATTAAATACTGAATAAACAGTGGATTAAAAGTAAAAGTCAAATTGATTTAAATCAAGTTTATCTCAGGTTTCTTACTTACTGAGTCCAGGCAGCTTGGAGTACAGGGTGTGGAATGGAGTTTTGGACTCTTGGAGGAATTGAAAGGTGTGTTTTAGGCTACCAGTTTCTGTACTTTTAGTCCTGCTGCTAAGCAAGGCTAAACATGCACTGGCTAAACATGCACTGGAGTCTTGCTTCAAGTTGTTTTACACTCGGTACTTCAACATTCATTATTTGAAGTAGTTGTTGGCATCTGTGGTTCAACCAGAAGTTGTATGTTGTATCATTTCCTCTGCAGCCTGCTCCTCTGCATCGCTGCCTGTCTGTTCTCTGCTGCAGGAGAACATCTTCCTGACTGTGTGTCTGAAAGGTGTGTAGAGGTAGAAGAAGAGCAGGGGGTCAAAGCAGAGGTGCAGCACGCTCAGCAGCAGCGTTGACTCCTTCCCCAGAAAAAGCTGCCGCTTGATCTGGCAGTCTTTGATGACTTCGGTCTGGGCCAGCGTGTATGGCGTCCGTACGACGTGGTATGGAACAAAGCTGAGTATGTAGGCCAGCGCCACGGCTGTCACGCTCCTTGCCACGCGCCTTGAGTCGACCCAGAGTTTGGTGTTGCTGCGACTGCCCAGGAGTCTTTTGAGAGCTAATCCACTGGAGAGTAGCACGGCGGCGGAGGCATTGAGGAACAAAGCTGTGCAGAGAAAGACAGTGAGGGCGTGCCAGTGAAGGCTGATGTCTTTCTTCAGGGATGAACAGCTGAGATACTGCTGCACCTGAGAACAGAACAACCGAGGGATGTTTTACAGTTCAAATATGTTGATATTTATTAATAATGCATGTCTGAAACACAAACAGAATGCAACTGGAGCATCCAGTCAACACTTTTCCAGTACAGAGGAGTTACTGTACCTGGACCTGCTGTATGGGCAGAGCCATGTTGGGCACCATGATGAGCAGCAGGAGCAGCCAGATGACCAGAGACAGCAGCCGGGCGAAGCCAACCTCCTGCAGCCGCAGAGAGTGCATCGTGTGGCAGTCCTGCAGGAGAGGAGACACATCAGCAACCAAGACTACCTTCCCCAGAAACAGCTTAACACTGACTCACATCCACATGTTCTGACAATGACACTAGGGTTAACATTCACTGTGTCCAGAAAAAGATTCCTAATGATTGAAATGTTTCCAGCTAATAGAACCTGGTAATTTGATTCAACTCCTCTCAAAAAGGTTGGATTTATTGCAGGGCTGTTGTATTGGATTGCATTCAATTGTTAAGGTGTACCAAATAAGTGTATTACCCATTCTCTCCATATGTGGCTCAGCAGGAAATGTTCTCAGGTAATGATTCCAGGTATTGTTATAACAGCAATTAATTTGTCTATGCTATCACCTGATGGAGAGGAAGTGGGAGGACAGTACCTGAAATATACCGGCTGAGACAGACAGTTTGAAAAATGAATCGATGAGTGTTACACCACTGAGAAATAGGACAGTGGTATATTTCACCTTTGTTGTGAGTTTACAGAGAAAGGTGAGGCAGCCCCACTATACCTGCAGGTAGCAGTCAGTAATGATGAGCGCGAGGAAGGCGATGGATGCATAGAGGCTGATGTAGATGGTGACAGCGCTGGCCTGGCAGTGAAACACCATGAAGCTCCACGGCGCCGCCCCGAGGTCCTTCAGGATCTTGAAGGGCAGAGCGAGCAGCAGCAGGAGGTCGGCCACTAGCAGGTTAACCAGGTAGACGCTGGTGCTCTGCTGCTGCACAGTTACATGTATCAGTTTATCTCACATGACTTCACATCTTCCTCTCTGATATGACCTCATCTCATCTAATCTCATTTCAATTCACATCATCTCGTGGAGACTCTGACCTTTCATCTCCTCTCACCTGAAATTCTTTTAACGTACCTGACAGCATCTCGCTTTCACCACATCACATCTTAAACCAAGGCGCTGTACGCAGCTTGCTGCTCATGTGTCTGCATTGTGGTTCCCAGTCAGATATGCTCTTAAAAAAACAGACTTTTTTTTCAGTTTAAGCCACATTTTAACAATTTACTTTTAGACCTGTGTTGTTTTTAACTGCGTCTTTTAACTGAATGAAGGATTTTAGTCATCGGGCGTATGGACTTAAAATACTCAGTAAAACAAGCTGAATTAACGTCTGCCGCAGTGGCTGATCACCAAACAGCATAAGTATATTGCTGAATTTTAACAAGGAACTGTTTCTTCAGTGCTTTTAGCAGTTTTAATCACCAGCTACGTTGTATCAGAGGTAAGAGACCCCCTGTAGACATTTCAGCTATGTGCTACATGTTCTGACAACAAACATGGCTGTGTGTGTGGATTGCAGTTCCACGTTTGCAAAACTGAAGACAGATACTTACAGTATTACACTTATACAGTTACTTGATTGCAGGCTAAACTCAGGGCAGGAGAAGTTAATCCTGGAGCTATCTTCCATAACCACAGCTGAAGACCTATTTATTTAACTTGGCTTTTATTTAATTTCCCCACATTTTACTCTCTTCCTTGAACCGTCACCTTACCGTGGTGGAGGAGTTTGAGAGCCCTATGACCCTAGTAGCTATGTTGTCGGGGGCATTTTGCCCCTGGTAGGGTCTCCCAAGGCAGATTGGTCCCAGGTGGAGGGCCAGACAAAGAACGGTTCAGAAGATCCTAATAATAAAAAATATTAAGAACCCAAGTACCCGGCTCGGAGGGACACTGGGGCCCCACCCTGGAGCCAGGCTGGGGTTGGGGCCCGTGGGCGAGTGCCTGGTGGCCGGGCCTTGGCCCATGGGGCCCGGTCGGGCCCAGCCCGAACTGGCTACATGGGTTCGTCTCCCAGTGGGCTCACCACCTGCAGGAAGAGTCGGGATCCGGTGCAGTGTGGATTGGGCAGCAGACCAAGGCGGAGGCCTTGGCGGTAACTGGAAACTGGTTTTTGGAACATGGAACGTCACCTCTCTGGTGGGGAAGGAGCGGGAGCTTGTGGAAGAGGTTGAGTGATACCGGCTAGATATAGTTGGTCTCACCTCAACACATAGCGTCGGCTCCGGAACCCAAGTCCTTGAGAGGGGCTGGTCTCTCCTCTTTGCTGGAGTTGCTCCGGGTGAGAGGCGGAGGGCTGGGGTGGGCTTTTTGGTGTCCCCCAGGCTCCCTGCCTGTATGTTGGAGTTTACCCCAGTGGACGAAAGGGTTGCGTCCCTGCGCCTCCGGGTCGGGGATCGGGTTCTGACTGTTGTCGGTGCCTATGCACCGAACGGCAGTTCAGACTACCCGCCCTTTTTGGAGTCCTTGGGACGGGTGCTGGAAAGTGCCCCAAAAGGGGACTCCATTGTCCTATTGGGAGACTTCAATGCTCCCGTGGGCAATGACAGCATGACCTGGAAGGGTGTGGTGGGGAGGAACGGCCTGCCTGATCTAAACCCGAGCAGCGTTCAGTTATTGGACTTCTGTGATAGTCACAGCTTGGACATAACTAACACCATGTTCAAGCATAAGGACGTCCATAGGTGCACATTGCACCAGGACACCCTAGGTCGCCGGTCTATGATCGACTTTGTAATCGTATCATCAGACCTGCGGCCGCATGTTTTGGACACTCGGGTGAAGAGAGGAGCAGAGTTGTCAACCGACCACCACCTGGTGATGAGTTGGATCAGATGGTGGGGGAAGACGCCGCGCAGACCTGGCAGGCCCAAACGGGTTGTGAGGGTCTGCTGGGAAAACCTGGCGGAAGAACCCGTCAAGATGATTTTCAACGCACACCTCCGGCAGAATTTCGATCGCGTCCCGAGGGCGGTGGGGGACATTGAGTTCGAATGGGCCTTGTTCCGCTCTGCTGTTGTTGAGGCGGCTGTTGCGAGCTGCGGCCACAGGGTAGCTGGGGCCAGTCGTGGCGGTAACCCCCGTACCCGCTGATGGACACCAGGGGTGGGGGAAGCCGTCAGGCTGAAGAAGGAGGCCTACAGGGCGTGGTTGGCCTGTGGGTCTCCGGAATCAGCTGACTGGTACCGGCGGGCCAAGCAGAGCGCAGCCACGGCAGTTGCTGAGGCAAAAACTCGGGTGTGGGAGGAGTTCGGTGAGACTATGAAGGAAGACTATCGATCGGCTCCAAAGAGGTTCTGGCAAACCGTCTGGCGCCTCAGGGGGGGATTTACAGTGGGGGCGGGGAGCTGCTGACGTCAACTGGGGATATAGTCGGACGGTGGAAGGAATACTTTGAGTAGCTCCTCAATCCCACCAACACGTATTCCGTGGAGGAAACAGAGCCAAGGGACCTGGGGATGGATGGTTTAATCTCCGGGGCAGAAGTCGCCGAGGTAGTGAAACAACTGCACGGTGGCGGAGCCCCGGGGGTTGATGAGATCCGCCCTGGGTATCTCAAGGCTCTGGATCTTGTAGGACTGTCTTGGTTGACACGCCTCTGCAACATTACGTGGACATCAGAGGCAGTGCCTCTGGAGTGGCAAACCGGGGTGGTGGTCCCCATCTTTAAGAAGGGTGACCAGAGGGTGTGTTCCAACTACCGGGGAATTACACTCCTCAGCCTCCCTGGTAAGGTCTATGCCAGGGTACTGGAAAAGAGGGTCCGGTCGATAGTTCAACCTGGAGGAGGAGCAATGTGGTTTTCGTCCTGGGCGTGGAACTGTGGACCAGCTCTTCACCCTCGCTAGGGTGCTGGAGGGAGCATGGGAGTTTGCCAATCCAGTCCACATGTGTTTTGTGGATTTGGAGAAAGCTTACGACCGTGTTCCCAGGGGCTCCCTGTGGGGGGCGCTCTGGGAGTATGGGGTGGATGGTCCCTTGTTAGCGGCCATTAAGTCCCTGTACCAAAGGAGTGTGAGTCTGGTTTGCGTAGCGGGCAGTAAGTCGGACCTGTTCCCGGTGGGGGTTGGACTCCGCCAGGGCTGCCCTTTGTCACCGGTTCTGTTCATAACTTTTATGGACAGAATTTCTAAGCGCAGCCGGGTGGTGGAGGGGTTTGGGTTCGGTGGCAGGAGGATCACGTCTCTGCTTTTTGCGGATGATGTGGTCCTCTTAGCTTCATCGAGCGCCGACCTTCAGCTCTCGCTTGGGCAGTTCGCAGCCGAGTGTGAAGCGGCTGGGATGAAGATCAGCACCTCCAAGTCTGAGGCCATGGTTCTCAGCCGGAAACGGGTGGATTGCTCGCTCTGGGTCGAGGGGGAGGCTCTGCCTCAGGTGGAGGAGTTTAAGTATCTTGGGATCTTGTTCACGAGTGAGGGTAGGATGGAACGGGAGATCGACAGGCGGATTGGGGTGGCGTCAGCAGTGATGCGGGCGCTGAACCGGTCCGTTGTGGGGAAGAGGGAGCTAAGCCGGAAGGCGAAGCTCTCGATTTACCGGTCGATCTACGTTCCAATCCTCACCTATGGTCATGAGCTATGGGTAATGACCGAAAGAACGAGATCGCGAATACAAGCGGCCAAAATGAGCCAGGGTGGCCAGGCTCAGCCTTAGAGATAGGGTGAGGAGCTCGGTCATCCGGGAGGAGCTCGGAGTGGAACCGCTGCTCCTCCATGTCGAGAGGAGCCAGTTGAGGTGGTTCGGGCATCTGGTGAGGATGCCTCCTGGACGCCTCCCCGGGGAGGTGTTTCGGGCATGTCCCACCGGGAGAAGGCCGCGGGGCTGACCAAGGACACGCTGGAGGGATTATATCTCTCGGCTGGCCTTGGAACGCCTCGGGATTCTCCCGGAGGAGCTGGTGGAAGTGGCTGGAGAGAGGGCCGTCTGGACCTCTTTGCTGAGGCTGCTGCCCCCCCGACCCGGATCCGGATAAGCGGGAGACGACGAGACGAGACGAGACATTTTACTATTCTTACTGGTTTCTGTTTTTATTTTAATTCACATATTTTACCATCTACTGCCTTTCTATTGTCCATTTTCATTGTTGTTCTATTTGCCCCTTATTTTATTGTACTGTTTGATATTTTTATTGTAAAACACTTTGAACTACATTTCTTTTATGAAAGGTGCCCTTTCACTTAAGATGTAATATTTATCTCATCTCATCTGGTTAGATCTTAACTTTCCTTGTCTTTTCATTTTCTTCCTGTTATCATGTGTTAAACTTTGTGACTTCATCTAACTTTGTTTATGTAATGGTCACATTTTAGATCGTCTCATGTCAACACATCATCATTTCATCTCATTTTATCTCACCTTATTCCATCCTCTCTAATCCTATCTATAAATTCCATAAACCCTGACCTGACTTGACTCATCCCATCTCATTTCATCTCTTTCTTCGTGAAATCGTCTCTTCTATTCATTTGGATTATTTCTGTTATTTTTTCATCTCATGACATCTCACCTCATCTCGCAATATAATACATCATTTCACCTTGTAATTCTATTCTATCTCATCTGATCTCATGACATCTCTTTTTAGGTTCCTTGATGTGTTTTAATCACATCTAATTGATCTCATCTCACTTAATCTCACTTCATCTCCTATCACTCACCTAACTGTACAATCAAAAAAAAAAAATCTGTTCTTGAGTTAAATTCTCACCTGCGACATAATCTCACCTCATCTAAGAATTATTTCATTACATCTCACTTTACTTTCTCTCATCACATCTTTCACGATCTTAATATACAGTATTTCACCCCAGGTCATCTTGCATAGTTACATTAAATCTCATTGGATATCATGTCACACAAAACTGCATCAAATCTGATCAAGTAACAGCTCAATTTGATATAAATTCTCTCACCTCTCATTTCAGCTCACCTGACATCATCTAATGTCATGACATCTTATTTCATTGTAACCAATCTTATCTGATCTCACATAATTTCTTCTTCTTCACAACTCCTCAGATGTCTCATCTGACACAATATCCTGTTTCCTCACCTCCTCTTATCTTGTCTCATCTCACTTCATGTTTGTCATCTCAGCTCAAGTCACTCACTATATGCAATAGTTTTTAAAAAGAAAGATCTTCTTGAATTGATTCCTCTCACCTGAGATCCTCATAGCTCATCTTGTCTCATCTCATGACATCTCACCTTATCTTGTTCACTTCATGTCACCTCACATACTTCAGTTCAGTCTCATCTGACATCTTTTTAAATTTCTTCACCTGCTTTAATTTCATCTCATCTCATCTCACATCAGCTCATCTCATATCACCTCCTGCCATGTCCTCTGACACTTCAGTATGACAGCCTGCAGCCTCACCACCATACCTGATGTGTTCTGATCTCACCTCCGGCCCCCTCCAGTTTCACTCAGCAGAAATTCTTACCTGTGCTCTGGGACTGTGGATGAAGGCCCACACAGAAAGCAGGTTTCCAGGCAGACTGACAATAAAGATGAGGATGTAGAGGACAGTGAAGGGTCCCATCTGGTCGTTGACAATACACTCCTTCCCCTGCTCAGCTCCTCCAGCGCTGAAGTTGGAGGAAGGAGGCATCATGAGGACCTGCAGTGCTCACCTGGAGCTGAAAAACACAAAGCATCAAGCGCCTATTTACTTTTACTCATTGCAAATACTTTTACTGTTAAATTCAAAATTAAATATAATTCAGCAAATAAAGTTCCAAAATGGTGTTTGAGTAGAAACAAACGTAACACAAGGTTGTTGTTCTTACTGTGGACGATGTCTGAGGAAGTCTGTATCTTCAGCAGCTGCTCTGACTGTGGTTTGGATGTCTGATGTTCACAGTGAGTTTCACAATCTGGTTAGAAACAGAAAGAGCAGAGGCCGGTGGGAAGAAAACATACTTTTAAATTAACGTTAATACAGTTTTTTAATTTATTTTACATGACACAAATGAGCCTCTGGTCAAATGTTATGCACTTTGTTATGAACTTTAAAAACTGTAAAAACTGTAACTGTGATATGTACAAAAGTAACTGCACTAAGTCAATTCTTAGTAACTCCTTCTTTGCCAACATGTTGCATGGTGATGGAAATATTCTGCTGTGTGGGGTGTGTGGTAGCCAGAGGGTCAGGAAGCACTGTATAGATTGAGGGAAGAATGGACTCCACCACATGTCAGCACATTTATTGATGCTGACGTCCTGCAGTCAGTCAAGAGAGTGAAAGAGAAAAGATACTTCTACAACAGGGCAGTGATCCAAAGCATCCACCAGAGCTGAACTTGTGGAACAGCCCCCACAGACCCCCCCACCCCGACCTGGCCATCGCTGAAAACCTGTGGGTAGCTGTTCATCCTGCTGTGTGAGCAGGACAGACTGAAACATCTCAGAACCTGAAGTGGTCTGCAGGAAGAGGCTGTTCATCAGGGACAGATGCACAACAATTTCTATTTAATGTTTCCTATTATTTTAAGTTGATTAAGTGAAAAGTAACAGAGGATTGACGTTTTTAAAGTTACATTTTTTCATTTTTAATTGCTGCAGAGGTTGGATTCATTTCTTTTCCCTTCAAATATAAACTAGATGTGGAAATTTGTTGTTTTCCTACTCTTGTCTGCTATGAACTTAAATGGTAAATATTCATAATTAACCATAAGTTGAACATTGGAAAATGTATTTATTTATTTATTAATTGTTTAAGACTCAAGAACTTTTGAGTGCAAGTTTTGAGTTTACCTTTTTTCCCACATCTATACACACTTTACTACCAATCCATTTCACAACTTACAACCCTGTGGAACTGTCCCATTATTTATGGTTATGATATAACCTGAAATAACAGACTGGATAAAGTTACTGACCAAAGCTCTCTCAAACAAACATGGTTGGGAACAGGGGCTAGTGAAAGGGGACTGAAGTAGCCTTTTAAAGTAAATTATATCACTATTCTAATCATTTGTAGTTTTATAGATAGAGTATGCAACAGTTTATAATATTCTGCATGAAATAGTGAGTTATGATTTTCATGCATAGTTCCCCTACCTGCATGTTCATCTGTTCACTTCCCTTTCATCCATCTGGTTTTGGTGCAGGTTTTTATAAAGTTGTTTGGTCTACTTGTTGATTCATCCTGTTGAATGTGCAGAAGCTCTGACAGACAATCTTACATGTCAGAGTTATAACAGATCCGGAGGTGACAGACAGACAGGTAAGCTGAGTCGCTGAGCAGGAAGTGAAGCAAACGCTGCGGTAACAGACAAACTGTCTGCAGCAGGAAATCGTAAATAAATAAGGAAACTCTGTAATTTGAGTGTAACACAGAGCTGCTACTGTTGAGTACAAACATGATTCACACACTGAAATTTCCCAGTCAGAATATACATATGATTCAACAAGTGAGCAGCCACCTCTTCTCAGAGGGACAAAAAGTCAGTCTCTATTCCTCTCCATACTTCTGAACAGGGAAGGTCTTTTTTTTAATTATTATATATTGATATTTTAAAGCCCTCAGACAGATGTGGGTTAAATGTCACAAAGTTAGGATGGGTCAAGCAGCAAGCTGTGACGATGGACAGGGGTTTCAGATAAAAAGTTGGAATATGACATTAGAAGAGAGTGTTGGAAGAAGCAAGACATTAAAATTACATACAGTATAGTAAACACACAAGTTGTAGCTTGTGTGTGTTTTAATACCAATAAATGTATCACTGTTTTATGCTTTTGAAGAATAAGTCTGTGTTTGATGTCAGTTAGTGTCAGTAAATCCCCTAAAATCACCAAAACCTCTGACGTGTCTCAGTATTTTCTGTGGCTCTCAGCTCTGAGCACACCACCTCCTACTAAACATGTAAATCTTCAAAAACATGTTAGATAAAAAAAAAGAAAAACTTGAAGACTTAAGGCTAGACAGAGCTTCTTTGTAAGATGTTGTGTGTTGTATAATGTTGCCTTGCTGATAAAGATCTGTAGAGAAGCATTCTTTTTTTACTACCTGGTAAACCCTTCACAGTGTTCCCCATCCATCACCTAAATTCACCACAGTTTCATAATGACCTGAAGATCTGTACACTCTTCTCATAATGTAACATAAAAGATGTGTACTGTTTGGATTTGGATCCGTTACTTCACTGTAGAGCTGTGAGCAGCGCATTGATTCACACAGCCCTTCTTTGACCCTCAGGACCAAGCAGCAACCTCCAGGACTGAAAAATAAAGCCAACACTGAATTGCCAAAAACTGCAGTTCCTCTAATGACCACTAGAGTCTGGCTCCAACAGTGAGTCAAAATTTATTGTATGTTACACCCAAAACACTCCCATGAGTAATTAAGAGATTAAGTAAAACCTTTTTGAACCATGCACCTAGAGCAGCTATTTTCTCACTGCTCCTTGTATTTTGTATTAAATGTTACTCAAACAGAAGGTGATTTTTTTGTTTTTGAGCACTTGTTGGGGACTATTTTCAGTGACGGAATAATCCACATTTGGTGCTATTTGGGGCAACAGGATGATACATGTCAAAATGAACTACTCATAACTAACTCACTGATATGTTTCAATAATTTTGGAAACAGTGGAGCTCCTCCTCCTCAGAGGAACAAGGAGGTAAACCACCAGACCAGTTTTTCAGAGGAACTGATGAACAACATCCTTGTTACCAGTTTGCACTGAGTCACAGAGGCTGGTAGAGCAGCAGCCTAACAGGAATGATGTCAGGACTTCACCTTTCAGTGGAAGGATACAGTAAAGTAAAGATCAAACTGACTTCAGGGTGCTGCAGTCATTCATTTCTCTCATTCAGCTGTGTCTCCATGATGGAGGGCAATACAATGGTTGTGTCTAAAGATTTAGATCCATCAGGGATCTGACCTGAATATCAACAATGTTGAGTCATTAATTACAAGTAATACCTTGCTGAGTAACCAGGAGACGGTGGAGCATGTTCATTGGTGACTTTTGTAAACAGCTGATTCTGTCTGACACATTGGTCCAAAGTAAAAAAAAAACTGAGAAGTAGTAGTAGTATCAGTTTTGAAAAAACTGTAACAATGATGCATTTTAATTTTGGCCCCTTCTCCACAGCAACAGCCCCTGAGGCTCATGGGTTTTGTAGCATCTAAAGTCATCTATCAAACTGACTGCAAAATCACAGACGTATTAAGACTGCTGCACCCCAGAATCTTTGTCGAGTAAATCCTGGTACCCCTAGCTAATGTGCTGCTCCACCCCGTTTACAGTATGCTGCTTGGCAGTGTGAAGTGTTGAGTGGTTTAGTAAAGAGCATTAACTAACTGTCTTTAAAGTGTGTGTGTTTTATTAGTCACACAGAGACAGCAATTACATACACAATCAAAAATGAAATCAAAAATTTTACTGCCCAGTGGACAGAAAATCCTTCACAATACTTCAAACTGTCAGTTATTTTTTAATTTTTTTATTTTTATTTCAGTCACTGTGAACAGAACCAGAGAAAAGAAGAATAAACTGAACTATAGAGGAACCAGCATCACATCTTAGGAGGGTGGTGTGTGACATTCATTGCTGTGATCATCAGTCTGTAAAAGCTCAAAATGAACCTCAATGAGCCCTTACCTCCTGTGCCTGTCCTCTCACAGGTCCTCAGACTACGTGTTGGCTCCCTGAGGACTGGCCAGTTCTCCGGGTTCTCCTCAGGTCCTCGGACTGTGTTTGATTCAGTGAGCTCATGTGCTCAGAGCTGCGGAAGCTGCAGATGCAAAAGAAGGTGTTTTCCTGACTGCAAGCATGCTGCTGTCGTCAGTGTTCACGTCAGACCACAAGCCACGCTTCCCTGCAACACACACAGCTTTTCAGTAACTGACTCATGAATTTGGTTCATTTCAGTAGTTAATCTGTTTTAAAGTGAGGAAATTGTTGTTGAGACATCTGGTTTATCTCACATCTACAGATATTAATGTCACTTAAATATCAATTACCTGTGTGGGCGAGCTGTGGTGATGATTAAGAGTGGGAGGTAATTTTACCCTGATCCTGATCCGGTAGATCCCCCCCCCCACACACACACACGCGCACGCACGCACACACACACACACACACACACACACACACACACACACACACACACATTCACCTTATCAACCTCAGAGGTTCCTGTGTGTGGCTGTTTCTACACCTGTCTGATTATAAAAACCATCATTCACACCCACAACATCATGACTGGTCAACTGTGGAATCTGGACGTGAGGAAGGAGGCAGAGTATGAACTTCTCTCTCAGCCCTTTTTTTCACTCTTCACTCTGTCACTGTTTCTGTCACCATGTTGTAACATGAGCTGACAACAGTGTCTCTTCTCAGTCAGCTTCATCACATGGACCCAGAATGCAAGAACCTACAAATTAGGAACTGACAGACTGAGATTCAGTGATAATACAGATGTAACCCAGCAGCATCTGTACTGCCTATGTACCTAAACTGCTTTGACAATTTATCCCTCTTTTATCAGAAGTTTTTTTTTTCTTTTTCATTTATTTAATAGCTAGAAATGCACTTTACTGGGCGCCAAGTTCAGTATGTTCACACATACAAGGAACTGACTTTGAATGGTTGGTGCCAAAATTCACAGAAAAGAAACTAAAATCAAAGAAAAGAGAAACCTAATTAGGAAATAAAAACAGGAAACAGAGTCTCGTCTCGTCGTCTCCCGCTTATCCGGATCCGGGTCGCGGGGGCAGCAGCCTCAGCAAAGAGGTCCAGACGGCCCTCTCCCCAGCCACTTCCACCAGTTCCTCCGGGAGAATCCAGAGGCGTTCCAAGGCCAGCTGCGAGATATAATCCCTCCAGCGTGTCCTTGGTCGGCCTCGAGGCCTCCTCCCGGTGGGACATGCCCGAAACACCTCCCCGGAGAGGCGTCCAGGAGGCATCCTCACCAGATGCCCGAACCACCTCAACTGGCACCTCTCGACATGGAGGAGCAGCGGTTCCACTCCGAGCTCCTCCCGGATGACCGAGCTCCTCACCCTATCTCTAAGGCTGAGCCTGGCCACCCTGCGGAGGAAACTCATTTCAGCCGCTTGTATTCGCGATCTCGTTCTTTCGGTGATTTCCCACAGCTCATGACCATAGGTGAGGATTGGAACGTAGATCGACCGGAAAATTGAGAGCTTCACATTCCGGCTTAGCTCCCTTTTCCCCACAACGGACCGATTCAGCGCCCGCATCACTGCTGACGCCGCCCCAATCCACCTGTCGATCTCCCACTCCATTCTACCCTCACTCGTGAACAAGATCCCGAGATACTTAAACTCCTCCACCTGAGGCAAAGCCTCCCCCTCGACCTGGAGCGGGCAATCCACCCGTTTCCGGCTGAGAACCATGGCCTCAGACTTGGAGGTGCTGATCTTCATCCCAGCCGTTTCACACTCGGCCGCGAACCGCCCAAGCGAGAGCTGAAGGTCGGCGCTCGATGAAGCTAGGAGGACCACATCATCCGCAAAAAGCAGAGACGAGATCCTCCCGCCACCGAAACCCAAACCCGTCCACCACCCGGCTGCGCCTAGAAATTCTGTCCATAAAAGTTATGAACAGAACCGGTGACAAAGGGCAGCCCTGACGGAGTCCAACCCTCACCGGGAACAGGTCCGACTTACTGCCGGCTACGCGAACCAGACTCACACTCCTTTGGTACAGGGATTTAATGGCCACTAACAAGGGGCCATCCACCCCATACTCCCGGAGTGCCCCCCACAGGGAGCCCCTGGGAACACGGTCGTAAGCCTTCTCCAAATCCACAAAACACATGTGGACTGGATTGGCAAACTCCCATGCTCCCTCCAGCACCCTAGCGAGGGTAAAGAGCTGGTCCACAGTTCCACGCCCAGGACGAAAACCACATTGCTCCTCCTCGATCTGAGGTTCAACTATCGACCGGACCCTCTTTTCCAGTACCCTGGCATAGACCTTACCAGGGAGGCTGAGGAGTGTAATTCCACGGTAGTTGGAACACACCCTCTGGTCACCCTTCTTAAAGATGGGGACCACCACCCCGGTTTGCCACTCCAAAGGCACTGCCCCCGATGTCCACGCAATGTTGCAGAGGCGTGTCAACCAAGACAGCCCTACAACATCCAGAGCCTTGAGATACCCAGGGCGGATCTCATCAACCCCCGGGGCTCTGCCACCGCGCAGTTGTTTCACTACGTCGGCGACTTCTGCCCCGGAGATTAGATCATCCATCCCCAGGTCTCTTGGCTCTGTTTCCTCTACGGAATACGTGTTGGTGGGATTGAGGAGCTCCTCAAAGTATTCCTTCCACCGTCCCACTATATCCTCAGTTGACGTCAGCAGCTCCCCGCCCCCACTGTAAACAGTGTGAGCGAGTTGCCGCCTTCCCCCCCTGAGGCGCCGGACGGTTTGCCAGAACCTTTTTGGAGCCGATCGATAGTCTTCCTCCATTGTCTCACCGAACTCCTCCCACGTCCGAGTTTTTGCCTCAGCAACTGCCGCGGCTGCACTCCGCTTGGCCCGCCGGTACCAGTCAGCTGATTCCTGAGACCCACAGGCCAACCACGCCCTGTAGGCCTCCTTCTTCAGCCTGACGGCTTCCCCCACCGCCGGTGTCCACCAGCGGGTACGGGGGTTACCGCCACGACTGGCCCCAGCTACCTTGCGGCCGCAGCTTGCAACAGCCGCCTCAACAATAGCAGAGCGGAACAAGGCCCATTCGGACTCAATGTCCCCCACTGCCCTCGGGACGCGGTCGAAACTCTGCCGGAGGTGTGCGTTGAAAATCATCTTGACGGGTTCTTCCGCCAGGTTTTCCCAGCAGACCCTCACAACCCGTTTGGGCCTGCCAGGTCTGCGCGGCGTCTTCCCCCGCCATCTGATCCAACTCATCACCAGGTGGTGGTCGGTTGACAACTCTGCTCCTCTCTTCACCCGAGTGTCCAAAACATGCGGCCGCAGGTCTGATGATACGACTACAAAGTCGATCATAGACCGGCGACCTAGGGTGTCCTGGTGCCAAGTGCACCTGTGGACATCCTTATGCTTGAACATGGTGTTAGTTATGGCCAAGCTGTGACTAGCACAGAAGTCCAATAACTGAACGCCGCTCGGGTTCAGATCGGGCAGGCCGTTCCTACCCACCACACCCTTCCAGGTCACGCTGTCATTGCCCACGTGAGTGTTGAAGTCTCCCAGTAGGACGATGGAGTCCCCTTTCGGGGCGCTTTCCAGCACCCGTCCCAAGGACTCCAAAAAGGGCAGGTAGTCTGAACTGCTGTTCGGCGCATAAGCACCGACAACAGTCAGAACCCGATCTCCGACCCGGAGGCGCAGGGACGCAATCCTTTCGTCCACCGGGGTGAACCCCAACATACAGGCAGAGAGCCTGGGGGCCACCAAAAAGCCCACCCCGGCCCTCCGCCTCTCCCCCGGAGCAACTCCAGCAAAGAGGAAAGACCAGCCCCTCTCAAGGACTTGGGTTCCAGAGCCAAAACTATGTGTTGAGGTGAGGCCGACTATATCTAGCCGGTACCGTTCACAAGCTCCCGCTCCTTCCCCGCCAGACAGGTGACGTTCCATGTTCCAAAAACCAGTTCCGTAACCGAGGATCAGACTGCCAAGGCCCCCGCCTTGGTCTGCTGCCCAATCCACATTGCACCGGACCCCATTGACTCTTCCTACAGGTGGTGGGCCCACTGGGAGACGAACCCATGTAGCCGGTTCGGTCTGGGCCTGGCCGGGCACCATGGGCTATAGCCCGGCGACCAGGCGCTCGCCCACGGGCCCCAACCCGAGGCCTGGCTCCAGGGCAGGGCCCTGGTGTCCCTCCGGGCCGGGGTACTCGGGTTCTTGATATTTTTTATCATCAGGATCTTCTGAACCGTTCTTCATCTGGCCCTTCACCTAGGACCAATCTGCCATGGGAGACCCTACCAGGGGCAAACTGCCCCCGACAACATAGCTCCTAGGGTCGTTAGGGCTCTCAAATTCCTCCACCACGGTAAGGTGACGGTTCAAGGAGTCTATAGCCAAGCTGGCTGCTGAATGCTAGAAATGGTGAAGTGAAGCTTTATGAACCAGAGAAGCTTTCTACATGGCTATATTGAGAAAGGGTTCACTTCTCAAATCAGAGGTCAATGGAGACCTCTGCTGGTCAAAGTGAGGAAAAGCATTGTGATGTAAAATGTTTCATGACCGACCAACACATGAATCTGCTGGAAGCAAAAATGGTTAAATTGATAGATGAAGAGATGAATGAATGAAGAAATTGATACATAAAAACATAAATATTTTGTATTGCATACAATAACATTTTACATTGTCGATGTGGACATTCTGCCTCTTTGTGAACAAGTGAAACTCATGAATAGAGAAAGTATGGTGCATGCACTGACACACACATTGATTATAGTATAATGAATAATGTAAAAATTGTTCTGTAGAATTACTGATGCTTGGGGAGGATCTGGTTCTGAATTCAGCAATCCGCAATAGACCTTAGAAATCTTAGAAACAAATGTGGAAGTGGTCACATGGGTGTGTATGAAACAAATCTCCAGACTTAATTTATCCTGTGATTTTGATAAAACCAAGCAGACCTTGATACAAAGCTTCACTGAAAATAGATTGACTGTCGCTATTGGAATAAAGGAAAAAGTGATGAACCTGCTAGGATGGACTTGTTCAATGCTTTGTGACTAGCTGCACCAAATGTTCGCAAACAATGTAATTTAGTTATAGAGTTCCAACTTCAGCTCTTAAGCTGCGGCAAGAAGCTTAGTTCCTGGTGAAACATCATAAATAACCAGAGACACAGTTGATGGAAGGTTGTTTTCATGTCGGTAAACTCCAACTATGAAGAATTTTTGATGAAACCAATGTGCTTTAGTTACTGAAAATGTTGATGAAAGATTAATTTTACTGTGGGCGTATGCATTGTTTCATCTCCAGGAAAATAATGGAAAAACACTATATAAGCACAAGTCTTTCTTAATCCAACATAGAAATTAAAAATGTCTTAATTTGCACTAATTGTTTGACCCATTTCACTTTGGGCCACTTCCAGGGAATAGGGAAATCTCAGTCCACTGTCCCCTCTCTTCTAGTGCTGTGTTTGGTCTCCACCAGCTCCTCTTTAGCTCCTAAATGCTCCACTATGTTCACCAGCTGCTCTCTGACCATCTGTCCCTCTGCTCCCCTCACTCCGTTTCATGCCACTTCTCCCAGTCCATCTTCTCCCCTTCAAACCTGCCATTCTCCTTCCATCCACAAGATTTCCCTAGACTTTTTTCTTTGTTCTGCTTCTCACGTGTTGCTCTTTTCACCTGAGTTTCCTGCCCACCCACACACCTGATCCCAGTTTTCTTCTCAGTCAGGATTTAAACCTGCCATTATTCATCAGCTGCTTGTGGGAAACTTGTGGGATGCTTGTGTCCCTGTTGTAGTGTTCCAGTTTAACCTGAGTACCTGTACCTGTTCCTGCTTGGTTGCCTGCCTGCTCTTTAGCCCATCTGCCTGTTTGTACATCCATCTGCTAGTGTGACTGTTTTTCACTGTTAAAGAGTGAATTGGATCCTGTGTTCCTGGCTTCAGCGCAGACACTAACTGTGTGATGCTAAAACACTCTACCTACAGCTGAAGGACATCGCAGAGTCATCACTGAGTCAAGCTTTCTCCGGTACACATTTCATTTGATCCATTACTGTTAAAAAATATATTTATGAGAGTCATTAACATTATTAGTGTGGAGAAAGCACACATGGTTGGTGTGAAATCCCAGTGTTGTTCCAAATGTTAACTAATGAAGGTGTCCACATTGTGCTAACTGTGCATTAAGTACACACAGTTATTTAGAGATCTGAACATGGTCATCTGCCAAGTAAAGCCACAAAGATTTGCACTAGTGATAAAAAAACATCTTCATCAATGATCTTCCACAAATTTGTTCCGACTGTTTAATTCATTTATATACAGATGACACTATAATATACTCTTCCAGTTCTGACATCTCACAAATCCAACACTCCCTACAATCTGATTTTAACTTAGTTCAGAAATGGTTCTCTTCCAATAAGCTTCTCTTGAACAAGAATAAATCTTATAATATGTTGTTTTGTACTTGACCTAATTCTTTGCCCTTAACTAAAAACTGGTCCATTACTTTCCTTGATGGAACAGCTCTGACAAAAGTTGATGAATTTAAATATCTTGGTCTCTGGCTTGATTCCCAGCTCTCCTTCAAAACTCATATCAACTCAATCTCTCCAAGAAAATATATTGTCAACTGAAATCTCTCTATCGACATACACTGTTTCTCACAACAAATCCGTAAAAGAATCATAACTCAACTGATACTTCCATTACTTGATTATGCTGATGTGATCTATGGGAACACCTCAGAATCAAATCTCCGTCCTCTCACAGTATTATACAATAGTCTCTGTAGATTTGTGCTTAGATGTCCCTATAAAACCCATCACTGTCTGTTATATGAGTCCTTGAACTGGCTGGCCCCCAAGTCAAGAAGGCAACTCCACTGGTCACTGTTTATTTTTAAGTGTATTCATTTCAATTTCCCTTCATATCTGAAACATTACCTAATTCCCTTTAGTTCACAGTACAGCTTAAGGCATACGGATCATCCCTTCTTCCTTACACCCAGAGTCAACAAAGAAATAGGTCGTCGTGCATTTAAATTTAAAGCTCCAACAGACTGGAACAATCTTCCCCGTTCACTCAGGTCTATTACCTCTTTCCATATCTTCAAATCATCTCTTCTTACTCATCTTCAAACATCCTGCTCCTGTTTCTGATCTCTCTCTCTTTTATTTTTTATTTATTTTTATTTATTTAGTTATTTTTCTTCTCTCCTCTCCCTTATGCTGTTTATTATATGTACTGTATGTGCATTCATGTCATCTTGCAGTTGTATTTTCACAAATGGTTCACTGATTGTTTCTGATTATGGTATGGGCTGGAAGGGGAGTGACTATGGGAGCAAAGTTTGAGTGTACGTGTGTATGAGTGTGGTTGTCTCTGCGTCTAATTGTCTTGTATAGTCTTGTGTTGTATTTACCTTTATTATGATTTCCTACTATGATGTCGTTTTTGTGTTTCGTTTTGTTTTGTATCATCTGTAAGGACCCCCTCGAAAATGAGATGGGACATCTCATGGGGCTATCCTTGTAAATAAAGAATAAAAGAATAAATAATAAAAAGTGATCTGAGCAGACAGAAATGCTAACATGCAAAAATGTCTTAGCATAAACTGTTCATAAAAAAGCTCTATCAAATACAACAAACAGAAAATGAAATTTTGAAGGGAAATATACAGAAATAAATTACAAGACAAAAGAAAAGAAAATATTCAGGCTGCATCTGGTCACCTCACTGGGTCTGGCCACAGCACCTCATCAACATCAGTGAGGGAAGAATCCCTGAAGCCCTGGACAGCACCCACATCAACATCATCACATGCCTCTTCCATTGCCTGTTGAAGACCCATGTGCACATAGGGCTGATGGTCATACACCTTCCTCCACCATGCAGAGAAAAACTCAATTGGACTGAGAAATGCAGAGTAGGGTGGAAGGTACTGAACAAGAAATTATGGGTGGTCAAAAAAACAGTTTTGGATCAAGGCTGTACAATGGAAGCTGACATTTTCCCGTACTATCACATATCAGTGCTGCTCTGCATCGTCCATAAGGTCCACCAGTATCACAATGTGTAGCAGTCTGTCCAAAAATATGAGAATGTGGCCTGTGTTGTATCGACCAAGGTTGGCATGGTAATGGAGGACACCATCTACAATGGCTCTGTGAACAATGCGTCCAAGAAGTGATGGACACAATGTGATTGGTGGAATCCTGAATTATGCAGAGTGAATGGTATTCTGGTTACTTACCTGTGCTCAAGCCTCAATGTCTGGATGACAGAGGCTACAGTAAATCAGCTGATGTTGGGCTGGATCCTCTGTCCAGTCTCTCTCAATGTCAACCTATGGTTAATAACATGGTCAACTAACGTTGCCCCGATTTCATCTGAAAGCTGTGCCCTTTTTTGTCCTCCCCCTCCAGCTCTACCCCTACCTCCCACTCTCACCCTCCCTCCACTTCTTCCTCTCGCTGCTGCTTCCACTGTTGTTGTGAAAATGTGTCTTTTTTTACAGTGCTTGCATCCTGATTGATGAGTCAATAATTAAGCAGTTAGGTGTTTGGCCAACTGGTCCATAGGTTTAGCATTTTGAATAGCAGTGTTTTGAAATGGCAAACAAATGACTTTCTGTCAGTTTCCTTTGTTTTACATAGTGAGCTGTGTGCAGTGCATAGCAAAAAGTGTCATGTTGAATTGCAATTTGTCTGCAAAGGTGAAAATGTGTTTAGAGTTTTGGAGACGTGAGCCGAGGTTTTGCTGTCAGTTTCAATCATTTTGGTAGATGTGAAATTAATTATAGTTGAGAATGATCTATTCAGCACCACATGATAATGATGGCAGATTAATCACATGAGAGAAAAACATCCTGAAAGTATAACAATTGTTCTGTATCTGTAACAATATGTATATTTATTTCTGTCAGCAGACTTATGTCAAAGAAGTGAATGAGTTACCATCCGTGCTAAGTAGCACACTTATATCAGCCTTTTCCATTATTCATGCCATTAGCTGCAGCAACATTCAGCCTGATGTGACTCAGACTGAACAGTCTAATAGAGGAGCAGAGAAGAGGAAGTTTCACTTCCCTTCAGCAAACTCACCTCACAGGATTTCCTACACATTCATAATACTTCAATACTAGTACCACTAATGACAACCACTGACTGACTGACTGACTGATAAAATGGATGACCAAGTCAAACGATTGGTCAGTTGAATGCCACGTGACAAGTTAGAGTTTCCTCCTTAGCCATTGCTCTGCTCTTTCAAAATGAATTGGAAAACAGTTTCTATTAGGGGGCGTTCATAGTCTGCAACATTGACAACTTAGAGCATTTCGTGCTACATTTAGAGACTTTTTTTTTCAAAAACGAACGTAATGACAAGTCTAGTGACTTTTTGGACAAACTTTGGCTACTAAGCAGGGTCGACAGTCGACTGCCCTCTCTCTCTCTCTCTCTCTCTCCATATATATATATATATCATCATTGTTTTTGCAGCGGAGCACTATATATGCTGCTCCTACATCTATATCTATATCTCCTAGTAGCAGTTTGTTACCCAGACAGAGGCAGTGCTCCACTGCAAGAACAATGATCAGAAATGGGGATTTACAGTATGCATGTGTGCGTGAATGGGTGAATGTGGCTTGTTGAGTGGTTGATAAGACTAGAAAAGCTCTATGTAAGTGCAATTGTTTACTATTTACCCACCCGTAACATAATATGTTTCCATTGTCACAGATGATGCCATTTTCACATTGTTCTAGACCTCCTTTGGCGACTAGTTCCTGGAAGTGAATTTGGGCACTGCTCAGGAGATGATAAGAAATCCAAGTTCAAGGTACCTGAACACTTAGTCTGCACCTGCACCTCCCCACAGTCTGAAAGATCCACATCGCATCATGTACAAACACAAATAATTTAATGGTGCTGATGTTTAAAAATCATTGCACCTGCTGTCTGTGTCAAGACACTGACCTTCCAAACAGCATGTAACAGTGCTGTGGTAGTCTGTTGCCTTTAAAATGACGTACATGTGAAATGTGGTGTGCTGTGAAAACATGAGGCAGAAAACAGAGCTTTCTCAAGGTTCAGGTTGTGAAGCCACAAAACACAGGATCAGTTTTGTGACCAGTTACATTAACATTTACTCATTTGTCAGAAGCTTTTATCCAAAGTGAGGGACATCACTAAAGTTTCAGTGCAGCAGGAGTCCATACAGAAATGTAATATACAGTATGACATATACAGTATGTCTCTATACCAAGACTGATGTATGTTATATGTAATATATGTAAGTTTATTAAAACATACATATATATACACACGCTTAAATATGTTTTTCTTTGAATTTCTGATTAATTTCATTACGTCTACCTTCTCATTATGGGAAAGTGCTCTCAGACTTTTTGACCCTACTTCATATAATATCAACTTATACTGAAAGGCTGTGGGATGGATATATATTCATGTAACATATAACTACAATATAAGCATACATACTTAAACATACATATTACATATTACATATAGTCATAGGCTATATACTGTATACTGTATATATAGCCTATGTTTTATGTTGCTATGTTCTCTACATTCATTCCTGTTCTAGTTCTCAAAATATAGTCCTTAGATGTCCATACAGTGTACTGAACCACATAAAATACAATAGTTGATGAGTTATGAAATTTACTTCCTTGTTAAATCCGGCCTGGCAACTTTAGCTCACTGATGTCACTTTACATGATTTATCATTTGACCTTCTAATGTTCAGTGTCAAAAAAAATCAGAAAGAAGAAAGAAACACAAAATGCAAGAGTAAAAGACCCAGGTCTGTAAGGAGCCTGAATTCTTCTGTTTGAAAGCAGGAGACTGAAATGGACGACTCCTATTGGCTGGTCTTTTTATACCTGTGGACTCTACTTGTTGGATGTTTATAGTTGTGATGTGATTGTTGTTTTTAACAAGAGTCATGGGTGTTGGTCTCTGTTGGCCTGAAGCTACAGCACATAGTTCTGCTTTGTTGTCATAATGAGTGACGTCTTCCTGTTGGTTCTGATGGTGCTCCTCTGCTCGGCGCTGCTTCTCCCCTCAAATCTTTCTGCGTGTGTCGTGACCTGCGTGGTGCTGAACATCCTCCTCAGGCTCATCTGGGCCCGGAAGGCCTTGCAGAAGAGGAAATAGATGAGTGGGTCCAGGCAGACGTTGAGAACAGACACCATGACAGTCAGCTCCTTCAGGTAGAAGAACGCTTGGCTCCACGAGCACTGCCTCTTCAAGAAGGCGTAGGGAAGACGGACCAGGTGGTAAGGAACAAAGCAAATGCAGAAGACACTGACTAGCACCAACATGTTCCTGCGGGACTTGGCGAGTTTCTTGGAGCTGGAGGATGCCAGCTGCCTCTGCTGTGCCAGCGACAGCCTGTGGGAGGTGCTGTAGTAGAAGAAGACCAGGGAGATGAGAACGAGCAGGAAGATGACGGCAGAGCAGGTGTGGAAGACTTTGTAAAGCACCCTGAGCAGTTGGCTGTGTAGGACGTCACAGCTCACTGTCATGGGGACAGACTGTAATGATTCCTGTGTGAGCAGCGACAGGAGGACGTATGTCATCATCATGGCCAGGAGAAGAACCCAGGTTACCGTGGAAATGACATGAGTGGCTCGTACCGTCTGCAGGATGTGAGTTCCTAAAGGATGGACAATCTTCAAATACCTGCAGAGGAGAGGCAGGTGTCAGGACATGAGTCATAACCAACCAAATCTTCAAAACCACGTTATGTTCAATGACAATGAGCTTTTAAAAGATTATTAAATTGTCTTGGTTTCTGCATCAATGGTATAGTACAGTTTGGGGAGAGACCAAACTGATCGTCACACCCTTATATCAGTAAAGTGAAGTCAAGGGTAGAAGCTCAAGAGGAAGTTAAAGGGGACCACAGCCTTGAAACCACATATCATGTTCTGAAATAGTTCTTACTGTCAGACTGATGTAAACTCAGACCCCCAGCTTTGCACACCAGCTGATAGCTGTTCAAATGGAGGTGATTAAAGTTTCACATCATGAAACACCAACTGGAAACATGCTGGACTTTCCGCTGAGAACACGAACACATCTCTCACTCTGGTTATATAAGGACCCAATGGCTTGTAGTATCGGCCCTGCTACCCCGTATTCCCGCAGTGACTAAATCCTGCATGTCTGGTTGCAAGGTTCTTTTAAGACTTGTGACTAATTTATGCACAAGAACAGTGCTTGCTGTTTCTCAGCCAAAATTCACACCAGACCAAGCTTTGTCTGGCCACTTCACCATACAGTAGACAGAGGTCAAATTAAAGTCTGTGTGACAGAGAACAGTAAAGACTCTGTAAAGACTCTGCAGTGGTTACATTAGAACCAATAACTAGTTATGTCAGGAACATTATTAATGTAATACAAATGCTGCTGACTATGGTTGTGGTTCATGAGTTCCACACTGGTTGGTGCACTGACAGTAAAATAAAAAACAGTGATTAAATCTTGTTGGTGGTTCTGCCCTCATTGAATACAGCAGCATATCAAGTTGTATGTCTTCTTTTCATCCATTTAGTTTCTACCATGTCAGTCTCACTGTGTTGGAAGTCCAGCTGTTTGCTATGATGTTCCCATATTATCTCACTCTGCATCTCACAACTACAACAATGACTCGTCAAATGATAAGACTGTGAGATTATCATGTTGCTCCATGTCTGCTGGATGGCGTCTCTTTACTAACACATCAGCCATCATATGTCTATGTTCTGTGTTTATAAGCTTGTTGTGGATTTCTTCAGTCACATAGAGGCCAAAACATCCAATAATTTATCCAATAAATTATTGTCATTTAATTTCCACCTCTATTTGGTCATGTTTGAAAATTGTTTTAATTCTATTTAATTTTGATATTTCATTCTTTTCTCAACATGCATCTGAACAACACACTGGCTGAAACAATGATCTACTGAAGAGTGGATGAACACTAGTGGGAGTGAGTCATTAGGAAACACAAGAAACATAAGGAATAAACTGGAGGCACTGAGGTTAAACTCTAACACTAAAGGTTTGAAGCTCTGTCTCTGTGGAACTCTGCAGCGTGTGTGTTGTCTGTATCTTTATCATGTCAAACCACATCCTTTATGCTTTTCAAGCACATGTGATCATAACAATCTCACATCCTTTTAATGATATGAAACCTGCTCAGAGCAGCAGCTCATATTTATAGTCTGTTCACGTTCCCAGTTCATTGTCTTCTGATCTTATCCAGGTTCATCAGGTTGGCCACTAAACATAGTCTGAAGCTTCTGAACTGTAATCTGTGTGAGTTCTGTCTCGCCACCTGTTTTGATAAAACCATGTTTTATGAGTATTTCTACAAAATTCTCACTGAAATCTGCTCTGAAATACAGATAAGGATCCTAGTATTTATGTACCTGTACTGACGTCTATCATATGTTACTGAGACAGGACCTGTAGTGATAAATCTGCAGAGCAGTGTTCAACAGGTGGAGCATCGAGTGCATAAAATCACCTGAATATTACAACAAAACATCTGCCAACAATACTCCTTCTGTGCTGAAACAACACACAGAAATGGCTGCATGTGACAGATTATCTTTACCTGCTCCATCTAGTTGAATTATCTCAGGTGCCATGTAATAAGAGTAATTTTTTTTAAATCATGCAAAATCCTACACACTCAGACATGAACTCCTCCTCACTCTGAGTGAATTCATAGTTAAACAAACACTTTTAATGTTTGATAACAAAGTTTGAGAATTTAAAGAGACAAAGAGTCAAGTCAACATCTAAAAATCAGGAAACATTTAACTGGAATAAACCTTTCATGACATTGAATTTAGAAACCAACTGGAGCCTCGACAATTTTCTCTCCAACCTCTAACTTTATTTCATTGATGTATCTCAGTCAGGAGCCAGAAAATGAGACAATGTTTTTACTGCTCTATCTTCAGCTGCCTGCTACAGTGTCTTTCCTGATTCTACCACTGATGGGCAACAACAACAATTCAGACATTTTCAAACTACTTTCTGTGTCTGTGTCACTTTTTCTATTTCGCCAGGCGTACTTGCACCTTGGCATATTGCTATTATAATGTTGCCATGTTTCATAGAGTTAGATTCTATTTGTGGTCAGTTGATCACATATTGTGACTGACCAGTGAGCCCAGTCCTGTCCAGTGAGCCCAGCCCTGACCAGTGAGCCCAGTCTTGATCAGTAATTCCAGTCCTGTCCAGTGAGCTCAGTCCTGTCCAGTGAGTCCTGACCAATGAGTTCAGTCCTGTCCAGTGATCCCAGTCCTGACCAGTGAGTCCAGTCCTGACACGTGCACACAGCAGCTCTATGCACTCTGAGGGGCAAAGAAGAGCTGAGCGAATCAACGCGCTGCACACAGCTCTACTGTTGAGTAGTGGCAAAAATCTAAACGTTAGACATCATTCATGTTATGTGATGAAAAGTGTGAATGTATGGTAAAGTGGTGGGAGTCTTGGTGATGAATGGGAAACACTGTGGCACACTCTGCTTGTGTGTAACAGGCTCTGTCTATGTAGGAGCATATCACTCTCTTGATAATTCACCCTTAAAATAACAGTGAAATGCTGTGTCATGACTTCAGAGCAGGTTTTTGTTGGTCAATTACTTTATTAACAACATCTGTCTGCACAACTGCTTCAGTTAAATTCACTGAAATTCAAGTTTTTTTCTTTTCTGTTATTTCACTGTTTTACTGTTTGAAATCTTGATTCTTGAGGTTTTTTTTCTCACTGAAGGAAAATAAAGTGTCTTCTTCATATTAAGCATTTTGTTGAATTACTCTGCACAGAGCTTTGAGGTTTTCAAACTGTTGAAGACAAATTGAGGATGTGGCCCCTTAACCAACCAGCTGAGCAGCAACACTGAGTTAAAGTATCAATCCTTCTCAACAAACACATGTGGCACAATGACCTCACTAAACCTCGACTGATGATTCAAAGAAACATTAAACCACATTTAGCTTCTTTGAAATTACTTCACCACTTGGTTTTGACTAAGTTGACTCCAAACACCAAACGCCCACTGTTTATACTAAAGACGCATTTACTGACTGTTACAGATATACACGTATAAGTTCAGGAGTGCAGGGTCACTGTTCTCACAGTGTTCTGTAACCAGATCAAACATGTGACCAGTCAAAGAGAAGCTGTTCTATCCAGCCCAGGCTTACCTGTTGGCTGCGATGTAACCCATGAACAGGATGCTGGCGTACATGTTGAGGTAAAAGGCGGAGGCACCAAAGTTGCAGTAGACTAGGCGGACAGGGACAGAGTTGCTGGCTAAGTTGATGATTCGTATGGGGAGGCAGAGGCTGATGAGGAAGTCGGCAGCCGCCAGGTTCTTCAGGTAGATGGTCACGCTGCTGGACGTCTGCTGCTGAGCACGGCAGAAGTAGACCTTCAGAGTGAAGCCGTTCAGCAGCAGACCCACCTGCACAGGGAACAGGACCTGGATTTTAAACATTCACAGGTAGACAGAGAGAGAGGGGGGGAGGCAGGGGGTCTGAATATGTGAGACTCACCAGAAACACCAGGCTGTAGAACAGCATGAGGAAAAGATGGGCCCCCTGTGTTTCCACCGGACCACAGTGAGTCGAACTGGTGGCGTTCTTGTTGGTAACTGAGGACTGGTTGAAGAACAGGGTCTCTCCCACCCCTCCAAGGTCACTCATGTTTCTGGATGTTCTGAGAAAAGAGGTGAATCAGAGCAAATGATCTTTTGAAAATGGTTTAAACATTAAGAGTCTGCAGAGAGGAAGTGGTGACAGCTGAAAGGAAACTGACAGATCACCACAGCAGCACAGAAAAACCTCTGAAGAGCAAGAACACTGAAAAAACTTGCTCAGCGACAGCTGTCTGAGTTACATCATGTCTGTCTGCCACAGACAGGATGAACCAAAGCTCAGGAGGCTGAGGTCGGACTCAGCAATGCTGCTTGACCCGGTTCTCAGCCCAGATCTTGGTCTGCAAAACATGTTTATTTAGAGGAAACAGTGGGATGTTGCTGATGATCATTTGAGGTGTAATTATAAATCATGGTCAACAGTTATAGTGATGTGAAAATGAAACAATATGCACGGTGGAGGGTACAACATGTCCTCAACTGAATCCGATCAATGAGCCATTTCAAAGGGAGGACAGGGTTTTGTTTACATGAACATACAAATTATTAAACTACTCAGGAAGTTTCAGACTGACATGTTCAATCTGCTCCCTCCCTGCCTGAAGGTGGTTCTGTTCACCTGTCGTACGTGGAGTTGTCTGCTGATTGGACAGGATACTGATGGCGTCCACTTTAACATGGTACGTGTCAATGCCAGCTGCACTTGGCTTTTGTCCTGGCTCCCCAACCAGACCATGCAGCCAAGCAATCGCTGATTTAGAGTCAGATAGACTGATTGATTAAACTGATCTTTGTTGAATATAAAATAAATATTCCACTGTAGGGGTGAGATGTCTTTTTGTTGAAACATCTTTTCTCATGGTTATGTTAGGGAGGCAGAGATGCCTGTATTTGATTTAGTGTACTTTTTGTTTGTGTAGGTAAGTTAGTGAACACTGTTTTTGTTTTTTTTTGTATTGTTTATTTTGGTTGTGCTCACCCTGACGTCTATTTTGACCATTGTTGATAAATCCATCGGTTGTGTTTGGACGACAGTCTGCTGTGGCCCTGACGGTCCTCGGAGTCAAAGGTTTAGACTGTGACCGCAGAGATCAGGTCCAGACAACAGCAGCTCTTTCACAGATAGATAGATAGATACTTTATTTATCCCCTAGGGGAAATTCGTGATTCATGATTGGTTCAGGTCAGTGAAAGATGGTGGTTTAGGTTAAATGTAAATGAAGGAGATAAAACCAGACCAGGGGCCAGATGCATAAAGCTCTGTGTAGATTCATAACTAAAACTATGTGATGCACAAAACCAGAAATATTCATACACATTCTTGTCATCAGATTTAAAAAGCTGTGCGTTCGCATAGTTCTGCTTTATAACTCTCACTCATGGAGAAATTGGGCGCATGTGCCTAATTTCCACTCCCACAATTAACCATAAATGGATGAAGACACTCCTTTAATCCATCAGTTTGTATAAAAACACTGTCTGTGCCACAAGTGATCATATTCACATGGTCAAAGGATTATGTGAGGTGCCACATTCCGTGTTTATAGAAACCAATTATGTGTGGAACATGGCGTACGCATGTTTTGTGTGTGTTTGCATTTGGTCCCTGGATCTTTCTCTGACTTGAACCAGGATCTGTGAGGGTCTGAATAGAACGGTTTAATGAAGCTGGAGTCACTACAGGAGGATGTTGTGCTGCATCAGATATTTTAGAGGAAAACAAACATATCCTGCTCTATGGTCACTGAAATTCATTTGAGACCAAACAAGCAAATTTAAAATTTACAAGAGAAAAACTCTTTTACAATATCCTGTATATGGTGGTTCTGGAAATTTTTTAACTATTTCAACTCTGTGACATTACTTTGCTCAGATCACATTTTTCCTCAGTCTTCCACTGATTTATACTTGTACAACAACAGATAGCAAAAGTTGATCAATGTTCAAATTTATTGTTATGAGATTCTTATTTTACAGATTTAAAAAAATGTTGTACAGGATTTTAATGTTGTTTTCCTGCCTGTCTGAAATTTCCCCCTCATGGCCAGTCATTCACAATCATTGAAAATGTTCATTCTGTAGGAAACAAAAAGGGTAAAGGTTTTTTCAGAGGTGTTTAACTGTGTATTTGCGACCACACACACACACACACACACACATATATATATATATATATATATATACATATATATTTATAGTTCAAGTTAAGGAGTACAGACATAGATCATTTTTCCTAGTTCAGTTTCGAAGGCATTTTGTGAAAAACATGTTCAGATTGACACCACTCTCATGTCTGATGTTACATATAAGGCAACAGTCAACAGACAGTTAGCTTAGCACAAACAAAGGGGAACAGCTGGACTCTGTCCAACAGTGAAAAAACTCCCATATAATCACTTCTGAATCATTAATGAACACTTCGTTTTTTTGTACGAATCAAACAAACAAGATATAACATGATAATCAGTTAACAGAGCCAGGCTAACAATTTCCCCTGTTTGCAGTCTTTATGCTAAACTAAGCTAAGCTAAAAAGCTGCTGGCTGTAATTTCATATTTACCAACATGAGAGTGGTTGCAAATGAGTATGTAATATGTTTGATTTAGGTCATGTTCAGCACTAAGCCTCGTCATCCAGGAACTACTCTCAATGAAAATAAACTTACACAACAAATCAATAAGACTATTTCTGAATATCTCTGTAAATTAACATTTCACAGTAATTCCAATTCAGATTTTTTGTTTTTATTGTTGTTGTTGTTTTTGTTTCCTTAAATTTGAACTCAAGCCTGAGAAAAATGCACAATTTGAAAATAAGTAAATAATTGTAAATATTTGTAATATTTTCTGATCCTCTGACATCACTGATGTTCAGTGGTGAAAAGTTAATTTATTCAAGTTCTACATTTAAGTTAAGTGTCAACGGACTTCACTACATTTTCAAACAGTAACAGTGAAAAGTTTGTTTTTATATAGTTCTAAAAAATGTATTGTAAGTACATGAAGCTGATGATATTTTTCAAGTAAGATTTTAATACAGGACTTTGAACTTTCCTAGAGTATTTTTACATTGTTGTATTGGTACTTGTATTGGTAGTAAACCACAGCAAATAAACAGATGAGTTGAAAAACACAAAAATGCAGTTTCTCCATCTTTAACAGCTATAATATGTGTGAATATATCTGTACTTCACAGTATCTACAGTCCAGGAATATGACAAATATTTAGTATTAGTGCTATAGAATGAGGGCAGAGTCACCTGCAGCACTCACCTGTCTGCGTGTCTGTCAGTGTGCATCTGGTGGGAGAAACTATTTGACTTCCTCCTGCTCAGCGATCGCATCAGGAAGGACTGAGGGGGAGGTTGCAGGAAAAAAAATGATGTGGTTATAACTGTGCTGTCACTGTTTAGTGCTGCAGCTCATTTGCAAGTCATGAAAACACATACAGTAGGCAGATTTTTCTGTGTAGTTGTGATTAACTGGAAAACACCTTTTAATCTGATTGTGTCATACTGTTTTTCTCAAATGTCTAAAAAGAGGAAAAGCCTCTAAATTAAATGTGTGAGTTTGTGTCTATCACTGTCCGAATCATGCAAAGTCAAAGTTATAGGACCTAAAAGAGGTTAAAAAGCTTCTGTGCTGCATTAACCAGTACAGAATCTTAGAGGCTACTGCTCCCAGCCATGAAAGAGAAAGAGTACAGCATGTGAACTAACCCTCTGGTAAAATGGTGTATTTTTTACACTTTGTTTTTTAACAGCTTAGATATAATGAATTATTCAGTGATCTTTAGTGGTGCTGGAAGGTGGATTTTGTTACTTCTGTTTCCCCGTTTCCAGTCTTTATGCAAAGCTAAGCTAAGAAGTTGCATCACAGGACACCCCGGTGGCTCACCTGGTAGAATGCGTACCACATAGGCTTAGTCCTAACCACAGCAACCATGGGTTTGAATCTGACTCATGGCCCTCTCCTGCATGTCATCACCTGTGTCTCTTCCCAACCTTCCTGTCTCTATCACAATAAAGGCAAAAATGCCCCCCCCCAAACAAAAAAACTTTAGTTCATGGTTTCATATTCACTGCAGAGACGAGAGTGGTATCAGTCTGAACATCCAAGTTTCAGAAAGAAAGAGAATATGCAGTTTTCCAAAAAAATTTGAACTATTTCTTTTAATGTAACGGCAACCTGTTTGGACTGGCCTGTGTTGGCTGGACAACAGCAGACCCAGCTCTATAAACTGACTGACTGACTGACTGACTAAGTTGTGTGATTAAGTTACACCATTTGTAAGATGAATGCCATGTGACTGAGTCATGAAGATACACCATTGGCTATTGCTCTTTCAAAATGAGGTTCTATTAGGGGTCGTTCACAGTCTGCAGTTGTTGGGACTCATTCAAGAGACCAGATGTTTCTTTGCTCCACAGACAAAGGAACTCACCTCCCCATAGTTCCTCACTGGGGACAACCCTCCCCCAGGGACCTCACTTACCAGTCAGTGTTGGTCGGTGTGACATGTGACCCCCCAGGGAGTCACCAATCAAAACCAGATCTCCTTATTTGTTCTCCCCTCTCTTCTCAGCTTGCTCTGGAGAGCAGCTCCTGCTCTTCCCTCTCGGCTGTACAAAGGGCAACAAGGTCCTAGTGTAGGTCAGCCCTGCTACCTGAGAAACCAGCTCTCTTGCCAGCCTGCTCACAACAGCTTGCAAACACTCTTCTCCTCAACAGCAGCCACCTGCTTCGGATTAACTGAGAGTAAACCAAGTTCACTTCAGAATCAGCAGCTACAACACAAGGTCAGCCAGCTGATTTTCCAAGCAATCTGAGTCAAAGCAGAGTTAGCAAGGAACAGCTAACTCTGTGAGGAGAACAAAGGAGATAACAGCAGAAGCCACACAGCCAGATAGGACTTTACCCAACCAGGAAGCCTCCCCAATTCACTGGACTTTACAACAACACTGGAAAGGACCTCTTTGTTTTGTTCCAAGGACTGAGTAATGTTAACTGACTGGGCCTAACCTCTCCTAGCACAGCATAGCACAGCACTACTAAGCAGCAGAAGTCTTAACTCTGTTAATGTACATGTTGATTAATGTCGTACTCGTAGTCTCCCGCTCATCCGGATCCGGGCCGCGGGGGCAGCAGCTTCAGCAAAGAGGTCCAGACAGCCCTCTCCCCAGCCACTTCCACCAGCTCTTCCGGGAGAATCCCGAGGCGTTCCAAGGCCAGCCGAGAGATATAATCCCTCCAGCGTGTCCTTGGTTGGCCCCTAGGCCTCCTCCCGGTGGGACATGCCCGAAACACCTCCCCAGGGAGGCGTGCGGGAGGCATCCTCACCAGATGCCTGAACCACCTCAACTGGCCCCTCTCGACATGGAGGAGCAGCGGTTCTACTCCGCGTCCCTCCCGGATGACCGAGCTCCTCACCCTATCTCGAAGGCTGAGCCCGGCCACCCTGCGGAGGAAACTGATTTCGGCCGCTTGTATTTGCAACCTCGTTCTTTCGGTCATTACCCAAAGCTCATGACCATAGATGAGGGTTGGAACGTAGATCGACCGGAAAATCGAGAGCTTCGCCTTCTGGCTTAGCTCCCTCTTCCCCACAACGGACCGATTCAGTGCCTGCATCACTGCTGACGCTGCCCCAATCCGCCAGTCGATCTCCCGTTCCATCCTACCCTCACTCGTGAACAAGATCCCGAGATACTTAAACTCCTCCACCTGAGGCAGAGCCTCCCCCCCGACCCGGAGCGGGCAATCCACCCGTTTCCGGCTGAGAATCATGGCCTCAGACCCCAGCGAGAGCCGAAGGTCGGTGCTCGATGAAGCTAAGAGGACCACATCATCCGCAAAAAGCAGAGACGAGATCGTCCTGCCACCGAACCCAAACCCCTCCACCACCCGGCTGCACCTAGAAATTCTGTCCATAAAAGTTATGAACAGAACCGGTGACAAAGGGCAGCCCTGACAGAGTACAACCCTCACCGGGAACAAGTCCGACTTACTGCCGGCTACGCGAACCAGACTCACACTCCTTTGGTACAGGGACTTGATGGCCGCTAACAAGGGGCCATCCACTCCATACTCCCAGAGCACCCCCCACAAGGAGCCCCTGGGGACACGGTCGTAAACCTTCTCCAAATCCACAAAACACATGTGGACTGGATTGGCAAACTCCCATGCTCCCTCCAGCACCCTAGCGAGGGTAAAGAGCTGGTCCACAGTTCCACGCCCAGGATGAAAACCACATTGCTCCTCCTCGATCTGAAGTTCAACTACTGACCGGACCCTCTTTTCCAGTACCCTGGCATAGATCTTACTAGGGAGGCTGAGGAGTGTAATTCCCCGGTAGTTGGAACACACCCTCTGGTCACCCCTCTTAAAGATGGGGACCACCACCCCGGTTTGCCACTCCAGAGGCACTGCCCCCGACGTCCACACAATATTGCAGAGGCGTGTCAACCAAGACAGTCCTACAACATCCAGAGCCTTGAGATACCCAGGGCGGATCTCATCAACCCCCGGGGCTCCGCCACCGCGCAGCTGTTTCACTACCTCGGCGACTTCTGCCCCGGAGATTAGATCATCCATCCCCAGGTCTCTTGACTCTGTTTCCTCGACGGAATACGTGTTGGTGGGATTGAGGAGCTCCTCAAAGTATTCCTTCCACCGTCCTACTATATCCTCAGTTGACATCAGCAGCTCCCTGCCCCCACTGTAAACAGTGTGAATGAGTTGCCAGAACCTTTTTGGAGCCGATCGATAGTCTTCCTCCGTAGTCTCACCGAACTCCTCCCACGCCCGAGTTTTTGCCTCAGCAACTGCCGTGGCTGCGCTCCGCTTGGCCTGCCGGTACCAGTCAGCTGATTCCGGAGACCCACAGGCCAACCACGCCCGTTAGCCTCCTTTCTTTCAGCCTGACAAACTTCCCCCCCCCTCTGGTGCCCCCCAGCGGGTACGGGGGTTACCGCCACAACTGGCCCCAGCTACCCTGCGGCCGCAGCTTGCAACAGCCGCCTCAACAACAGCAGAGCGGAACAAGGCCCATTCGAACTCAATGTCCTCCACCGCTCTCGGGACGCGATCGAAACTCTGCCGGAGGCGTGAGTTGAAAATCATCTTGACAGGTTCTTCCGCCAGGCTTTCCCAGCAGACCCTCACAACCCGTTTGGGCCTGCCAGGTCTGCACGGCGTCTTCCCCCGCCATCTGATCCAACTCACCACCAGGTGGTGGTCAGTTGACAACTCTGCTCCTCTCTTCAGCCGAGTGTCCAAAACAGGTCTGATGATACGACAACAAAGTTGATCATAGACCGGCGACCTAGGGAGTCCTGGTGCCATGTGCACCTGTGGACATCCTTATGTTTGAACATGGTGTTAGTTATGGCCAAACTGTGACTATCACAGAAGTTCAATAACTGAACACCACTCGGGTTCAGATCGGGCAGGCCGTTCATCCCCACCACACCCCTCCAGGTCATGCTGTCATTGCCCACGTGAGCGTTGAAGTCTCCCAATAGGACAATGGAGTCCCCTTTCAGGCAGCTTCATCCAGCACCCGTCCCAAGAACTCCAAAAAGGGTGGGTAGTCTGAACTGCTGTTCGGCGCATAAGCACTGACAACAGTCAGAACCCGATCCCCGACCCGGAGGCGCAGGGACGCAACCCTTTCTTCCACTGGGGTGAACCCCAATATACAGGCAGAGAGCCTGGGGGCCACCAAAAAGCCCACCCCGGCCCTCCGCCTCTCCCCCGGAGCAATTCCAGCAAAGAGGAAAGACCAGCCCCTCTCAAGGACTTGGGTTCCGTAGGCCGACGCTGTGTGTTGAGGTGAGGCCGACTATATCTAGCCGGTACCGTTCAACCTCTTCCACAAGCTCCTGCTCCTTCCCCGCCAGAGTGATGACGTTCCATGTTCCAAAAACCAGTTTCCGTAACCGAGGACTGGACCACTGTTGGAATAATTGTATATATGAATTTATCTCATATTTACTAACTAACCATGTATCCTGCTTTACAATCCTATAATCATGCATACAGTTTGTCTTATGATAATAACCATCCATACAGTTTGTCTTATGATAATAACCATGCATATAGTTTGTCTTGTGATGAAGTTGTTTTGCAGGTAGTAGCTGCTGGAGGAGAGCACAAGCTGTCATGATGCATAGAGCAGACTGGAACCAGCCTGTTCTACTTCTACATCAGGGGATGAACATGTGAACTATGTATAGTCAGGCGCCCATCATATTGTTCGTGTGTGATTCTCAGGTCTTTAAGATAAAGCAATGACTTGTAATCAAAGAATGCTCGGAATGCTTTGTGTGATAATAAAAAGAGAGGAGACGGTGGAATATGCTCAGAGCGGGTTGGAGATTGTAACTGAGCATATCTCTGTCCGTTCTCCTCGCGAGTAAGAAATAACGCTCTTGTCTTTCTCTTCTTTGTGTCAGTATTAAATGTCTTAGGTGGTGTAAACCTGACATTAACTTGGTCCTTCGAGCCGGATACCAGCCTGCTGGGATCTGATGGTTGACGGTATTCCGAGAGGGGAAGGACAACAGCGGTGAGTACAGTTTTGTTAAAAACAAGCGAGTGACTGAGGGTCATTGCGCGTTGTAACAAACCCTGTGAATCCTAGGCTCTGACAGGTAAAAGAAGGACGGCGGAGTCCGAGAAAATCCGTAACAATAAATGGGCAGCGGAGTCCCGTAAAGTTCCGTGGAAAAACAAACTGTGTATGAGTGACTGAGTGCGTGGAGATTAAAATACCACTAGGTATTTTGTCTCATACAAAACAGTGGGAACGTAAACAGCAAACCTCTTGTGGATGCAAAGGCAAGAATTCTCCACTCGAAAGAGTTGAAGTGAGAATTACCACAACAAGGGATTAAATTGCTGTCCTGCTGACAGAGAAAACCAGTCTTTAGAACACCCTAGGTGTTGACAGGACTGGTCCAAATTCTCTAAAAAACAAGAAACAACTAAAACTCGAGTTAGGGGAAAGAACTTTCTGTACAAAATCTTAGAGAGTCAAACCCGAACAAAATTAAAGTACCTAGGGAGATAAATACCAGCAAAGTTAAAACCTTGGGAGACGTTCCAACGATTCCAAGCAACAAAGCGTAAAAAAGAAAAAATATAAGTAAATAAATAAATATATTAATAGATAAATAAATAAATAAAATAAAATAAAAATAAAAAGGTAAAATGGGAAAGGGGGGTAGCAAACCAACCCCAAAGGAAGAATTATCATGTAAAGATTGGAAATATGTTGAGAAACAGGATCCAAACAAAATAAAATACCTAGATAAATGGATAACAAAATATGGATTTGAGGGCCAACTAAGCACTCAAAAAATAGCCACGCTAAAGACTGAAATAATCACAAAAACAAAAAATGATCCCAAGAAAAGGGAAAAAGAGGGATACAGTGATATAGACTTTTGGATGAAGATGGCAGGAAAGAGAGAGGAAGGGGACAGAAAGCGTGAGAAAAAAGAAAAACAGGGACATGCAGAGACAGGAGAAGATAAACAAATCATGTTTTACAGGAAAGAAGATAATGAGACAGGGCCAGTTAGGCGAAGAAGGGGTAGAGATAGTGAGGAAGAAAGTGAGGGGGAAGGAGCTGTAGCTGTAGGACAAGAAAGACCAATACAGAAAATATATCCTCCACTGCCTACAGATAATACACCCCAATACAAAGGCTCACAAACACATAAAAGAAACACCAGAGCAGAAGGTAACCAGTATGAGTTGTCAAAAACCCTGGGAAAAATATTTTCCCGGGTTACTCCTGCTCCATCAGTCACTGACATGTCACCTAGCAGTGCTGATGTTTATCCCATGATCCAAGTAGCAAATCCCAACGATAATGGGGGACAACCCACCATTTTGGTTTATAGAACTTGGACCATGGAAGATGTTAAAAAAGCAGTAGAAGGAATAATTTCACACAAGGAAGATATAACCCAGTTTATCTCGGAAATGGAAAGCTTGAGGATATCATATCATCTTAATGGACAGGAAGTACAGCAAGTGTGGATGGCAGCTTTAGGTACTGACTGGCACCATGTGTGCGGGAATTGGAGCCCGTTAAACGGAGCAGTCCCGCCAGCTGTTTTGGCTCACGATTCTAGTGAGCGTCTCAACAGGGTACGAGCGCTAGGGGACAGAGCCACTCTCAGGTTTAGACGAAGAGCAAACTATACAGAAATAGGGACAGTTAAACAGAGAGATGAGGAGTCTTTTGAAGACTATAAAGTCAGAATGATAAAAGCCTTCAAAATGCACAGTGGTTTGGAGGATGATGGACAGCAAAATGCAGCTTTCCGCCAACAACTAAAAAACACCATCCATGCTGGATCCAAAGATGCAATCCGCAGCTGGGTTGAGAGACATTACATAGGGTTCGCTGCAGGGACCTTAGACGAATATGTCACCCATGCCCTCCATGCGAAGAAAGTTGTAAAAGAAAAGAAAAAGAAGGCCATTGGAGCTTTTTATCAACAGGGAGAGAGCAAGGTTTTCCACCAAGGAGGTAGAGGAAAACGAGGATTTAGAGGAAGAGGTAGAGGACAAAGAGGTGGAGGAGTAGGACGCACAGATTACAGACGCAGTCTGTCAGGATGTTGGGGGTGTGGCAAGAGGGACATCTCATTCGAGACTGTCCGGAGAAAAAATCATACTCAGCATGACTAGAGCCGACACCCACTGGAACAAGGCCCCACAGAGTCGAACCACAACCAATGATTGAACCAACAGGAGACGAAGTTCTCCTTAACTTCCAAGATTTACTATCTTTGGACAGTGTTCGGCCCGAAATAGAATTAATGGTAAATGGGCAACCAGTCAGGTTCTTATGTGACACCGGGGTGTGTCGAACCACATGTAGAGAATTTCTGCCCAACGTCAGACAAAGCGATCAGTGTGTGAGTGTGCGATCTGCAAGTGGAAAGCTAACCCAAGTACCAGAGTCAGAGCCAGTCTGGTTGAGGGACCCACTTGGACAATTTTGTCAGCTATCTATCCTAATGTTCCCAGAATGCCCAGTTAATCTTCTAGGCCGTGACGGCTTGCTGCTACTGGGACTAGCCTTAATACCTACACCTCAAGAACAGATTGTAGTCAAAAGAAAGGCAGATTTGCAAAGTGGTGACCTTTTTGTTGTACAAGGGATAGGGCAACCATGCTACTACTATTCCCTTGACGTTCCCAACAGGCCTCCACATGAGGCCGCAACTGCACTAATGGCAGAAGGGAGAAATGCGATAAGAGCACCACAAGATAAGATGGCAGAAGATGAACTGCATGTAACGCTTTGCTATAAGCATTCCTCTGGACCAGACAAAGACTATGAAGCTAAGCTGATCAGAGTGACCCCTGCAAAAATCACAGTGACCTATATGTACGCAGACGCAGACAGCACATCAGTTGCAGCAGTAGCACTAACTGACGAGACAAAGACTTTGTTCAAAATGTGGACTCCACCTCACATATCTTTGTACAAAAGAACAGACCAAGACTGGAAAGACTTGGGGAAAATGGTGCAACAGGGAGAGAATGCAAAAGACTGGATACAAACGTCAGCGGTAACTTGGGGGAGTGAGTCTACTGGGTTAACTAGAAAAGCTTTGTTCTGGCCAATCACAGTACAGGGAGGTGTGCACTTACAACCAACAAAACAGTGAGAGATATTGCTGACCGAAAAAGAGGAACAATGGATAACTCAGGTTCCCGATAAATTGTGGTCAAAAGGACCTACTGACGTAGGATTAGTAAAAGGAGCCCTTCCTGTGCAAATAAGATCAAAAACAGAATATAGACTTTGTGTACGGCAGTACCCATTAAAACCAGACGCGTATGAAGGTATAAAACCAGTGATAGAGGACTTAATAACAGCAGGAGTAATAATTAAATGCAATGATTCACCTTGTAATACTCCAATTTTCCCAGTAAAGAAACAAGCACCATCTGTGGGGTGGAGGATGGTACCTAAGACCTACAAGCAGTAAACAATGCAGTAATTCAAAGGGCACCTTGTGTCCCAGATCCTTACACCTTATTGAATTCTCTAAGGCCAGACGCTGCTGTATTTACTGTAGTAGATATTAGCAATGCATTTTCTCAGTCCCAGTAGATAAGGATAGTCAGTTTTGGTTTGCATTCACTTTTGGAGGTCAACGATACACATACACCAGATTGCCCCAAGGATACTGTGAAAGCCCTACTATCTACTCTGAAGTAATGAGCGCTAGTATGGCGAAATTCCAACCTCCAGGGGGCAGCCAGGTGTTGATATATGTAGATGACGTGCTATTGGCCTCCCCAGACATGGAGACATGTAAGAGGGATACGCTAGCACTCCTCAAACATCTCGCAGAAGAAGGCCACAAAGTGAGCAAAAACAAACTCCAGTTGTTTAAAGAAACGGTGAAATATTTAGGTCATAATCTTAGTGCAGGAGGAAGAACTATTATAGAGGATAGGAAGACAGCTATTCTCCAAGCACCTAAACCAGAAACAAAAAAACAAATGATGTCCTTTTTAGGCCTAACAAATTATTGTAGGAGCTGGGTGCCTAATTATGCAGAAATAACAGCACCGTTGCAAAAACTAATGTATGAAGATGATCTAAAAATGACATCACCCTTGCACTGGACCGAGGAAGCTGAAAAAGCGTTCTGTGACATAAAAACAGTATTGGTGTCAAGCACAGCCTTAGTGTTACCAGACTACAACAAACCTTTCATTCAAATGGTAGACTGTAAAGGACATTTCATGACCTCCGTGTTGGTTCAACAACATGGTGATAAAGTAAAACCTGTTGCATACTTTTCATCTAAATTAGATAGTGTGGCATGCGCTTTGCCACACTGTGTAAGAGCTGTAATAGCAGCCTCGATGGCTGTAGAAGCAAGTTCCACCATTGTATTGTTTCATCCCCTAATTCTGAAAGTGCCGCATGCTGTCTCTGCCTTGTTGTTACAAACAAATATGGTATTTCTGTCGCCTGCAAGACATTTGTCCTGCATGGCCACACTGCTGTCGCAACCACATCTCACCATTGAAAGATGTACAACTCTAAATCCTGCCACCTTGTTACCACTCCCAGATGAAGGAGTAAAACATGACTGTCAGGAATTAGCTGAACAGACAGCAAAAAGTAGGACTGACCTAAAAGATCAACCTTTAGGTATAGGGGAAGTTCTATTTGTGGACGGATCGTCCAAGAAGAATGACCTAGGCAAAACGCAGACTGGATATGCAGTAGTGACTCAAAATAAGGTGCTAAAAGCTAAACAACTACCTTCACATTTCTCAGCACAAGCTGCTGAACTCATAGCACTGACAGAAGCTTGCAAATTTATGAAAGATAAAACTGCAACAATCTATACTGACAGCCAGTATGCGTTTGCTACAGTACATACTTTTGCACAATATTGGAAAAACAGAGGCATGGTAACCTCGACTGGAAAACCAGTAACACATGCCACTCTGTTGAAAGAACTATTACACGCAGTTCAGTTACCCAAAACATTGGTGGTATGTAAATGTGCAGCACACACATCAGGGACAGATGAAGTTTCCCTGGGAAATGCTTTCGCTGATAAAACCGCAAAAGCGGCTGCGGAAGGACAGCTCGAGGTGTTGTCTCTGGAGGAAGATAAAAAACTAGATGATGTGGTACTAGAAAAAATGCAACAACAAAGTCCACAATCAGAAAAAGACACTTGGATAAAAAATGGAGCAAAACTATTCAAAGGCACATATGTATGACCTGCGAATAAACCTATCCTACCAAAAAATTTATACAAGTGGGCGGCTATATTGAGCCATGGTGTAACACATGTCTCAACAGGAGGGATGGTAGGACAGATACATCAATACTTTACTACCTATGGCTTTAACTCTTATTCAAAAAATTTTTGTAGAGCATGTTTAACTTGTGCAAAGCATAACCCACAAGGAAACCTAAGACCACGAAGGGGCTGTTTCCCAACAGCCCAATATCCGTTTCAAGTAATCCACATGGACTTTATAGAATTAAACCAAAGTGAAGGGAAAAAGTATTGTCTAGTCATAGTTGATGCGTTTTCAAAATGGGTTGAAGTTTTCCCCACAAAACACCCTGATGCACTAACGGTGGCTAAAGCATTGTGCAAGGATATCATACCGAGGTATGGGATCCCTGAAAGAATATATAGTGATAATGGAACTCATTTTGTCAACCAGATCGTCAAAAAGGTTGGAACAATGTTCCATATCGACTTAAAAAATCACTGTGCTTATCATCCACAAAGTGCAGGGCTAGTGGAACGCACAAACGGAACTATTAAAAATAGATTAAGGAAGTGCATTGAGGAAACAGGAAGGCCATGGACACAGTGTTTAGAATTAGTTAAATTATACATAAACATTACATCCACCACAGGGTTAACTCCATACGAAACTCTGTTTGGAAGACCCTATAGACTACCCCAATTCAAGAATCAATGGGAAACAGATGAGGAAGCTAATCTAGCTGATTACATGAGAAAAATATTAGAGAAACAGAAACAAAAACTGACTGATGAGAATCCTTCTGTCTCCCAACAGGCAATCCAGTTAGTGGAACCGGGAGACTGGGTGCTAGTAAAAAGTATAAAGAAGAAACACTGGCACTCACCTAAGTGGGAAGGACCCTATCAGGTATTGCTAACAACTCCCACTGCGGTAAAAATAGTAGAAAGATCAACTTGGATTCATCTGACCCATTGCAAAAAGGTCATTTCGGTTGAAAGCTCCGATAGGGGAGGTGAGCCAAAGACTGATAATAGGGTGGATTCAGACGTGTAGAGGCTGGATAGACCCGAAAGTCAGTGAAGATTTTATAAGACACCGAACCCAGTAGAGTAGGAAATATTTCAGCCGCAATGACTCCCAATGGGTTAAAGAACGCCATTCGAGGTTGGATGGTGACACTGTTCCTAATTCTAACCTTTCTGCTTGTGTGGTACTTATGGGAACCACCGAAAGAAGGACTAACTAGAAATAAGACTCTTAATCTAACTCAGCAAAATACAACCCACAAAAGAAGCAGGCGTAGCACAGATCATGGGTGGGATAGCATACCTTGGATAGTGAAGTGGACATATGCTAATGCCATCCGTGTAACTGTAGCTCCCAACAACAGCACTGTTCTAACCATTCCTATCAAGAACCTCAAGGGATTTTGGGGTAACAACCAGCCGACTCCAACTACAGGGGAAGGATGGGAATCTCACTGGTGGTACTTAACCAGCAATGTTTTAGATGTAAGTTGGAATACTCTAATCACTAACGAAGTCGAAACCAACTTCCCACCAACAACGGTCGTGCAAACGACTGTCGTTGACACTTGGAGCACAAACAGAAACCAATGACATCATCAGCCTTGTGAACGCCCACAAGAGGTTAAATACTTGGGTCTCCACACCAGAAAGTTAGACCAGTCCCAGCCTGGTCAGATGCGTACACGAACTGATGAAGCCTCTTGGATGAGAGGTGAAACGTCTTCCCAGACAAATAATCAAAGTCCAGTTGCGTTTTGATAAAAAAAACTCCTTTAGGATACCATGACCTGGACAAATGAGAATATACACAGGTCTAATCACTGACGAAAGCCAATATTGGGCACCAGGGTCAGAAACGTCAGCAAAATATTTCAAGGATAAAATAACCTTAACACACAATGGTGCAAGTTTAGGGTTAACAGTATCCTTACCTGCCGGTCCCTATCCTGTTCCCAACACTACCTTAAACGAAATGTCGTGTTTTGCATTTTTATTGTGGGCCAGACACTCTGGGATAGATCCATATTATCCTTTCCTAATGTGTGTAAATAACACCATGAAGCAGAGTGATGCGCCAATAACCAATAATTATACGGCAATCAAAGGTTTTAACACTGAAGGGAAAGATGTCGATGAATGGTTTAGGGTTACTACAGGAGTTTCGGGACAAAGCAACAATTGGTTACTTATGGTAGAGCAGGCTGCAAATATGTCTAAAAGAGACTGTGTGGTGTGCATGAGTCCTAGGCCAATTCTGCAAGTAATCCCTGCAACAATCCCACAACAGTGTGTGATTGAAGTTATGAACAAAACAAATCCAAATTCCACATGTAGCAGCTGGGATTCTGTTTTTCCCGTCACCAAGGCAACAGCAAAGAAACCTGTGTTCTCTAAAAAGGTGGCACCTGGTAATTTCACATGTGTTAACATGACTGGAAATGGCCGATATCTAAGTAATCTCTCTGAATCTGAGTGCACTGAAGGCATAATCACAACAGCCAATTTCAAGCCTGTGTCTCGAGGAGACATATGGTGGTGGTGTGGGGATGACAGGATATTTGACAGATTCCCTGCAAACGTAACAGGATTGTATGCATTAGTAACTTTACTGTTACCAGTATCTATATATCCCATATCAGTAAGAGACTTAACAAAAAATCTAAATGCTAACAACCAACAGCGGCATCTAAAGAAAAGAGCAGCGGCATGGCGCTCAGACAACGATCCTACATACATTGATGCTATTGGGGTGCCAAGAGGGGTACCGGACGAGTACAAATTGGTTGATCAGGTGGCTGCTGGATTTGAATCATCAATTTGTTGGTGGTGTACAATCAATAAAAACGTAGACAGAATAAATTACATCCACTATAACGTTCAGAAATTGGGAAATTGGACAGAAGCTGGGTTCGAGGCGGTACATGGTCAACTAGCTGCAACGTCACTCATGACTTTCCAGAACAGAATAGCGGTTGACATGCTCTTGGCAGAAAAAGGAGGAGTGTGTGCAATGTTCGGTGAATGGTGCTGCACATTCATTCCTAATAACACTGCTGCTGATGGCAGCCTCACCAAAGCTATAGAGGGCCTTCGAACTCTAAATGGCAAAATGAAAGACCACTCAGGAGTAGATACCACGATGTGGGATTCCTGGATGGATGCGTTTGGAAAGTATAGAACTCTGGTATCCTCTGTGTTGGTCTCAATAGCAGTATTTGCTGCTGTCTTAACCTTATGTGGATGTTGTTGTATTCCCTGCATACGTTCATTGTTAAATCGTCTTATTACTACAGCCATCTCACCCATGGGAAACCAAATAGCACAAATGTATCCACTATTAGGTAAGAAATCTGATGATGATACCGATAGTGAGGATGACGATGCTGAAACAACGTACCATGGAGTACCTGACCTATTCCCTAACCCTGGAGATTATGAGTAAAGTAATCTCTCAGGAGACTCTCTGAGTGTAAGCATATTTGTGTTCATAAAAATGATCTTACAACTGAAAATCTTTTGAAGTGGTTGCCTAAGTGATATGAGAATTTGAGCAAATATGTGATAAACAGGAGGGAAATGTTGGAATAATTGTATATATGAATTTATCTCATATTTACTAACTAACCATGTATCCTGCTTTAAAATCCTATAATCATGCATACAGTTTGTCTTATGATAATAACCATGCATATAGTTTGTCTTGTTTTGAAGTTGTTTTACAGGTAGTAGCTGCTGGAGGAGAGCACAAGCTGTCACGATGCATAGAGCAGACTGGAACCAGCCTGTTCTACTTCTACATCAGGGGATGAACATGTGAGCTATGTATAGTCAGGCGCCCATCATATTGTTCGTGTGTGATTCTCAGGTCTTTAAGATAAAGCAATGACTTTTAATCAAAGAATGCTTGGAATGCTTTGCGTGATAATAAAAAGAGAGGAGACGGTGGAATATGCTCAGAGCGGGTTGGAGATTGTAACTGAGCATATCTCTGTCCGTTCTCCTCGCGAGTAAGAAATAACGCTCTTGTCTTTCTCTTCTTTGTGTCAGTATTAAATGTCTTAGGTGGTGTAAACCTGACAACCACCAAGGCCTTCGCCTTGGTCTGTTGCCCAATCCACATTGCACCGGACCCCGCTGACTCTTCCTGCAGGTGGTGGGCTCACTGGGAGACGAACCCATGTAGCTGGTTCGGGCTGGGCCTGGCTCGGCCACCAGGCGCTCGCCCACGGGCCCCAACCCCAGGCCTGGTTCCAGGGCGGGGCCCCGGTATCCCTCCGGGCCGGGTACACAAGTTCTTGATCATTTTACTCATTGGGATCTTCTGAGCCATTCTTCATCTGGCCCTTCACCTTGAACCAATCTGCCATGGGAGACCCTACCAGAGGCAAAATGCCCCCAACAACATAGCTCCTAGGGTCATTAGGGCTCTCAAACTCCTCCACCACGGTAAGGTGAAGGTTCAAGGTGGAGTTGATTAATGTCTTGTTGTTGAAATGTTTGCTTAGGTTGTGGTCAGTCATACAGTTAATCGACTACTTGTATGTTCACACACATACCTGTAGTACATCTCAGTTCTAAAATGTGCATGAAGCTAACCACCTCCCTCTAACCTGGTACCTTTAGATTACCTTCCCTCCCCCACACACTAGGTGGTCTCAGCAGCCATTTTGAGTAGTTTCTTTGTTTGCCACCATCTTGGGGAGTCTTCTTTGTTCAAGTCATGTGGTGACCACAGTGACCACTTTGATTTGGCCATCTTGCCTTTGTCTGTGTCCCGACAGACACACCCCCATACACACACACACACACCTGTATATACTAGATTAGACATTGTGTTTTTACTCTGTTCCATTGTAAATAAATGTCTTTAAGTATAACTACTGGTCCTTCAACTTAATTCAGTGTTGATATGGTAATTTGGTTATAGTTATTAATATAATGTAGCGTTAACGCCATAATTTAGAATTTACTCTCGTTGAAATGGAGCACCAGTCCTCTGGGAGGACAACAATGAATTACTTCATTGATAAATTTATCAATCTCATATGAGAAGCCATGACTTCTTGATTCAATGGATCTCCAGTCTCTACGTCAAAAGAATACAACAGGACAACAGCTGGGTGTAAATAAAGAAGTTTATTAACTAAACTACTATCTACAGAGTAAATGCAAGGTGTAATAATCATAAAGATGAAAATAATAATGAAATGAGCGGTGTGATGAGTTAGCAATGGCGGGAGAGAATATGTTATGGCTATACACTGTGGCTATACCGGTAATGACACTATGTCTACAAATAAGATTTGATTATAAAATATTACTAAATTTCGACATCAACCCAGTCATGAGCAGAGTGTTAAGACCGGCCTACTGTGAGTTGCGCTGTAGATGAGGACCCTTTGGCTGGAAACCAGGTGGCTCTGGTTGCCGTGGTAACTCTGGAGACGCTAGCTTCTCTTGTCTTAGCATCAAGCTTTTTTGTAATGTGTGAATGGATCACGACTGTTTCATCCCCTGGGGGCTGGCGCACGTTTCCAGGGCGTCACCCTTCTTCTCCTATGTTTCAACTTGGAGAAGAGAGTAATTTTCCATGGAACTTGAATAGTATAGTTCTAGAGATTTCCTATAAACTTGCACATCAGTCTTCCATCATGACCATAAAACATTAAATGAAATAACATATAAACCTAATGGCACTAATAATGACAGATAGGAGTAATACAAGTGTTGATTTCATAATACAAGTGGTTAACTGATCAATCAATAATATAAAAATTTCCTAAAGCTAATAGTCTATACAGGTGGATTACATAGCAGTTATTTGACTGTAATAACAATAATATGGACATTCTGGATGTCATGTAGTGTATGTTACCTTGTGTGAAGGATGCTGACAGTATGGTCACATGAAGGCCATTGTCTTAAAGCCTCCATTTTACATTTCAAACATTCTACATTCTGTGTGTGTGTGTGTGTGTGTGTGTGTGTGTGTGTGTGTGTGTGTGTGTGTGCGTGCGTGCGTGCACGTGTGCGTGTGCGTGTGTGTGTTCATGCATGGTACAGAGAGGCCAGAATTCCCTCTTGGTGTTACTTGTCCTATATAAGAAACAATCAAATATCATTAGACAGAGTGTTATTGTTACAAACTGGAGATTTTGCCTATATTCTCCAGTTGCCTGGTGTCCATTCGTTGATCCTCTGGAGCTGACCCTTTTACCCTTGGTCTGGTTCTGTGTCTTTCTTGCATGCTAAAAGCATGGACTGTTTGTGAGAGAAGGGTCCTTTGTCTCTGTTTCCTATCAATTTGATAGTTTGATGGTGGGAAGAGTCACAAAGTGTCAATTGTGGGTCCGTAACTCTGCATGTCCTTACAATGGACTTCTTTAATGGCTTGTGACTGATGCCAGGCCAGGTATGTATGCTACAGTAATTATTAATCAGAGTTCCAGATTAATAGTAATAATTTGAGACTGAAACAATATTGGCTGTTTTGCCTATTAGTTTAGGCTGGTGCCCCCGAGAACTTTAATTCATATTAAAGTAATTATTTAATATTAATATTTTTAATATTAATATTTTCTTAATTTATGATAGCCAATAAATAATTAGACAACCAACGATCCAACATTTATCGTGTCCAGCTCATATGGCAGAGCTCAGACCCAACACAGTGTTGACAACTTAGAGATCAACCCATTTGTACATCTGGTCCATCCTAAATAACCTGGAGAACATATTTGCTTTACTTTTATTTTTAATCATTGAAATGAAAAATAAATACTTGACTGAAACCAGCTGATACTTACTGAAACTAGCTGACACTAGACTGAAACCAGCTGACACTAGAGTGAAACCAGCTGACAGTAGACTGATACTAGACTGAAACCAGTTGATACTAGACTGAAACCTGCTGACACTAGACTGAAAACANAGAGAGGCCAGAATTCCCTCTTGGTGTTACTTGTCCTATATAAGAAACAATCAAATATCATTAGACAGAGTGTTATTGTTACAAACTGGAGATTTTGCCTATATTCTCCAGTTGCCTGGTGTCCATTCGTTGATCCTCTGGAGCTGACCCTTTTACCCTTGGTCTGGTTCTGTGTCTTTCTTGCATGCTAAAAGCATGGACTGTTTGTGAGAGAAGGGTCCTTTGTCTCTGTTTCCTATCAATTTGATAGTTTGATGGTGGGAAGAGTCACAAAGTGTCAATTGTGGGTCCGTAACTCTGCATGTCCTTACAATGGACTTCTTTAATGGCTTGTGACTGATGCCAGGCCAGGTATGTATGCTACAGTAATTATTAATCAGAGTTCCAGATTAATAGTAATAATTTGAGACTGAAACAATATTGGCTGTTTTGCCTATTAGTTTAGGCTGGTGCCCCCGAGAACTTTAATTCATATTAAAGTAATTATTTAATATTAATATTTTTAATATTAATATTTTCTTAATTTATGATAGCCAATAAATAATTAGACAACCAACGATCCAACATTTATCGTGTCCAGCTCATATGGCAGAGCTCAGACCCAACACAGTGTTGACAACTTAGAGATCAACCCATTTGTACATCTGGTCCATCCTAAATAACCTGGAGAACATATTTGCTTTACTTTTATTTTTAATCATTGAAATGAAAAATAAATACTTGACTGAAACCAGCTGATACTTACTGAAACTAGCTGACACTAGACTGAAACCAGCTGACACTAGAGTGAAACCAGCTGACAGTAGACTGATACTAGACTGAAACCAGTTGATACTAGACTGAAACCTGCTGACACTAGACTGAAAACAGCTGATACTAGACTGAAACCAGGCGACACTAGACTGAAACCAGCTGACAGTAGACTGACACTAGACTGAAAACAGCCGATACTAGACTGAAACCAGCAGACACTAGACTGAAACCAGCTGACAGTAGACTGAAACCAGCTGATACTAGATTGAAACCAGCTGATACTAGACTGAAACCAACTGATACTAGACTGAATGTGCACAACCTGCAGCATTACTTGTTATTACTCATGTGGATGACTGGTGCTTGTCAGCCTGCTGAAGGTTAGAAGTTCGAAAGAGAAGAGCACGCTGATGTCTCTCAGAGCCAAAGGGAAACTGTCAGGGCAAATTTCAGGAACAACATTCTTGTTTCAGGACTGTAATTTTAGTGGTACAGTCATTAAAGTATTTACTATCTGTGCATGTGAGTATGTGTGTGTGGGGAGGTATAATAATAATAATAATAATAATAATAATAATAACTTTATTTATATTGTACTTTTCAAAACAAAGTTACAAAGTAAAAGTAAAAACAAAATAAAGCATTAAAAGACAGAGAAGAGAGGCAACAATGAGATCAATAGAGCAACAAAAGAAAATAAAACCAAAAGTAAGGACCAAAGTTAAAATTTAAATCAAGAATTAAAAGCTGCTTTATAGTGTGTTTTGATTAGTGATTTGAACAGGTACAACATCTCAGCACACCTGATCTCCTCGGGCAGGGCATTCCAAAGTTGGGGGGCTCTAACAGTAAATGTGCAGTCACCTTTGGTTTTTAACCGAGACTTAGGGACGGATAGCAGAGTTTCGCCAGAGGATCTCGGGCAGAGCCTTAAAAGTGATCAGAAGTATTTTAAAATTTATCCTAAGACACAGGTAGCCTATATCAGGAGGCTAAAATGGGTGTAAATGATTAAATTTTTTGGAACCAGTTAGGAGACTAGCTGCAGCATTTTGAATGAGCTGAAGGGAATTGAAAAGATGATTTCTTGTGACCGAGAGATGGAAAAGTGTACAAATCAGACCAACAAGTCAACACTTCAATTTGGCTGGTTTATTTGTGGACGAAGGACAGATCTGGTGCTTGGTACACCAAGTCTCTCACTGAATGACAGAACTTGAGCTGCTTATATCCTAAATTGATCTGGGTATGGTAACTATCATCTGTTAACCTCAAGACCTTTCCCTCCGCGTTTCACTTTTATTGCTTACATTCTCCTGGAAGGGAGTGAAAGGTCAGCAGCTTACCTAAGGTTCACATTCTTAACATCCTTAAACCAAAGTTGCCAACATGAAAAAAACAAATACAACCTTACAATCCTCCTCTTTTTTTCTTCCTTCTGGGGCAGAGGTTACATGTTAATTAACATATGTTCAACAACTCAAGCATCTAATTATAAGAAATAACATTTGACATCACATACATTGTGATCAAAGTCCTCAATGCAAATAGGGGCAAGAAACCCTATGAAAAGGGAAAATTCCCCTGTGACCCCTAGAAATACTTTCCAGCCATCTTTAGGCGGTCGCCTTTTTAGGCTTGCATTGGGCACATATTCTTTTCCATTCACTTAATTCTTCCCTTGATATTTTCTTTTCAATACAATAACATGAATACATGAACATGAATAAATGAATATACATGCTAACATAAAATCTAAGTATATTAAATATTTCAACTACAATTTCTACTTCATAAACTAAAACATACTAAACAAAGTTCACACTTATCTTCTATCTCTCCTTTTTTTTTCTTTTTTTTTTTTACTTAATCCAATTGCCACATCAGTCTTTGTCCTCAGATGATGACTAGAAGAGTTCAGCTCTCCTTCATCTGTTCTAGTCTCTGTTGTTGCTTCTCCAAGGTCCTCAGTCCACTGCTTCTTCTTGGCTCCTTGACTGTTGCATTGGGTCCCGCCTTACTCTGCTGGTATGGACTCATTGATGCTGACCTTTGACCTTAACTGCCATTCTTGTTAACAGCAGGACTTGAGTTGGTGGCCTGTAACGTGGTTCCCCAGCAGTCACTGTCAAGCTCCTCACCCATATGTACAGTCTCCTGGCTGGAATGGGTGTAGTGCTTCTTCTGCTGGTCCTGGCAGTGTCAATCACCTTTCGTAAATACTTGGATACAACAGAGTATAAGTTCTTGACATGTTGTTATTTTTCCTATAATTTTGTTAGATCTTATTCATCAGAACACTTAAAGAAAATGGTCACCCCATTAATATCTCATGCAATGATAAACCAGTAATTATCATCTAAGTTATTGCCTCAAGCAACAGATGAATCTCCCTTAGCCTGTCATGCACATTCCACTCTGGCAATCTATGGCAACATCATTGCAGCTAATAATTCCTTAATAAGACCTACAAGTTGCATTGGCTTTCCTGCTGTTGTTAGAAAGTCTCTGTTTTCCAAAATTTTTACTAAAGTCATGTGCTGCTGAAAAAGCACTTTTAGAATCTGTGTAAATTGTTACTGCTTTATTTTCTGCTAACAAGCAAGCTGTCATCAATGCAATTAATTTCACTGTCTGTGCTGATTCTACTGGTAACGGATATTACTCTTATGCATTTCCCTGCAGTATTCACAACTGAATAACCTACCAAAATTGTCTTATAATTTGGACGCATTGATGACCCATCACAATACAAAACCATGTCATTCTTTTCCAATGGATTTTGTTGCAAATTCGTTCTAATACTGGATATTGAATTAATTAACTCCATACAATCATGATCAATATCAACATCTTCTTCCTGTTTACCCTTAAAATAATGCACTCAAGTACACCACTTGATTTGTGTGTGCCGCTGTTGATGGTGATTTTGTGTCCCTGTCAAAATATGTTCATAATTACTATGTCTCTGATTAGTCATATGTTGCGTCATGATATTTAACAAAATAATATTTACTGCATGGGAAGTGTGAAGAATCATGGAATGTCACAGTACACTAGTTTGTGCCTTTTCTACCATTATTGTCGCTGCTGCCACTGCACACAAACAAGAGACCATGCCTTTTACATTTAATGGCAGATTTTAGAATACTAGGCTACTGGTCTTGGTCTCTCCTCATGCATCTACATCAACACAGCTGCAGCTACATTTCCATCCTTTTCCACCTGAAGAGTCAACTTATAGTCTGGCAGACCCAGAGCTGGAGCAGAACACAGCATATATTTCACATGACGAAAAGCATGTTTCATTTCCTCAGTCCACTGAATAGTTGTAGGAGTCTCTTTTAGTGTAGCAGCACGTAACACAGCATCATATGTTGCATATTCCAGTAACCATGCCTGGCAATAGTTCACAAGTCCAAGGAAAGAAAGCATTTCCTTCTTTGTCACTGGTCTCCGAATCTCCTTTATTGCATTGATTCGTTCAGGTGACAGATACCGACAACCATCTTTTAGAACATATCCCAGATAGTGAACATAGTCCTGACAAAACTGGAGCTTCGCACGTGATGCTTTGTCCACCTGTGGCCAGATGAGTCAGCAAGGCAAGAGTCTTTGATACAATTCTGGCAACATATACCATGCTCAACCTTCTGAATCCTGTTGAGTCCACTATTATTTCGCAGCAAAACCGGACTCGCGTGTTCGTTTGATGAAGTATGCAGGACACAGATTTAAAGTTCAACACGTCTAATTTATCAAAAGTATAGACAAGCATAGAAGTTTGAGATTGCTTACAGAGCTCTGGACTCACACTGCTCTCCTCTCGCCAGTCTAAACAGAGTGCAGTACTTCCTTGTTTCAGTCATTCATTCTTATACACATTGTCTGTGTAACAGGGTCACTCCGCCTCTTCTCTCTTCACACCACTCTGACCTGAACCTGTTATCTAAACATGTCATACTTGTACTTTCTTGTCTGTCCCTGTACATCATTCTGCAATCTCAAATAGCATTCAGTGTCACAATGTTCATAAACAATCATAATCATCAGTTCAAGGCGGATTTGCCTTTTTAATCAAACAGTGCGTACAGTTGCAAACATAACATATCCCTTCAATCCCTATTGACAATTACAATATGTGAATGCAAATAAATCATGTATCTATCAAAAAAGGAATCAAACTTCCTACTACCTTTAAATTAAAATTTGGTAATTGTATAGGTGTATCAGAAACATGCACTTGCATTGCATTAATTATGACTGACAACTATCCGTGTCCCTCTGTCAGTCTCCCTATGGGTTATATCCTGCATTCCACATGAAGGAAGCGGGTCTGTGTCCAGCCTGTACTGGGGCTTGCAATGGAGGGGGTGAAGTACTATCACAGCTTGAATCTCTAAACAGAGTTCCACCACATCTCCACATAAAATATGACACAGAATAGCTCCTATTTGCTTTTTAGTAAGTTCAATCCACACAATAGTAACGCCTTAATTACTTTGATATTGTTTTATTGCATTACCTAGATATTTCAATAACTTCTCCGCAATTGGAGAGTCCTTCACTTGTACTATCTGACCTGCTTTTTTAATTGCCATTATCTTTTTAAATTCCACTTCCATGCATTCACGCACAAAAAGTATTTCTATTGTTCATTAATGCTTGTCTCATTCCCGGCATACTTTCTCTCAGCTGTTTCAAACACTCTCTGACAATTTCCAAACCACATCCGCACTGTCCTCTCCACATAGGAGATTGTCTAGTCAACGTATCTGCTTTAGGAAAGATTACAGCTGGAACTACTCTTCCACACTTCTGCTCACTCATACTTGCACCATACATTGCAGCCTTTCATCCTGAGCAAACATCCACATTTCCAGATCATCATCATCATCATCACATTGCACATCCTTATAAGCAGGAGGTTGCATCAACTGTGACAATGCTGGATATATATCGGCATATAACACTTATCCGCATTCTGCACAAAAACAGGGTCATTAGTCTTTTCATGTATCCTATCACGCATACAATCTGTGTCTATCTACATGCTCTTAGTTGAAGGGCAGGATACAGCCGGCTCAGTCTGCGTCACAGAAAGAACAGATTCCCGTTTGACATTTTCACTCACAAGTTCCTGTGTCATCATTAAAGCCTTAATTTTGCGTTTTCGTTCTTTTTCTGTACATTATTAATATTAGCAGGATATTGAGTACTCAACAATTTCCAAGCATTAAAAACTTCTCTCATATAAGTTAGATTCCAATATGGATCTACTACATCTTCATTATCAATTAAATATTTCTGGACCAGATCTATCTTATCCTTCTCAAAACCCTGGAACCCGTCCAATTATCCAAATTAGTAAAAAACGGTTCAACATAACATAAGACAATTTTGTTCTGAATCCATTCACTTTCCTTTCGTGGTAAATCATGTTCAGATTTTCTTTTAAGTATCATATTTTGGCACAATGGTTTACTAGTCTGTTGCCCCATGATCTACTTTGCATGCATATATATCAAAATAAGCACATTTACAGCAATATATACATAGGGCTAAATGCATAAATTGAAGGTCCTTCAGATGGTCTGATAATTAATAATTAATTTGGTTCATTGCATGTACACCCAAAGCATACGGTTGCTCGAGACGTACACCGTCCTATGATCTGACATTGCTCACTTTAAGATGAAACGAGATTCTTACATTGTCTTCTAATAAGCTGTGGGTCTCACGGTCTTTTTTTTCACGATTTGTAAACCTAATTAATGTTGGCCAACTGTCATGAACTCCCCAGAGCACAGAACGGGTGGACACAAATGCACAACACAGTGGGTTCTGACGTAAAGGCAGGTTTAATTCCAGACAGGGTTCGGTACACAGGCAGGCAGTCAGACGAAATCGAGAGGCAAAAAGACAGGTCGAAAAGGCAAACAAGGTCATACACAAAACAGGCTATGTCTAAGAGCTGGGACGAGGACCGTGAAGTGCAACTAACTGGCAACGAGACTACACAAGGTAATATACAAGAGGTAATCAGTGAAGATGGGAAACAGGTGTGACGGGACAGGGGAAGGGCATGCAGGAAGGTAAATGTAGAACAGAGACAAAGGGTTAGTGATTTCAAAATAAAACAGGAAAGACATAATGTGAAATGTGCGAAATCAAAACAGAAACTTGACAGACATGACACCAACATTCACAGGTTAGTTTGGGTGCAAATGCAACAATGTTTCCCCATTAGTAACTCATTAAATTTCATTCAATTTAGTTTCCATAATCCAATTGTAATTCATAAAATACTTCTTTGTGCATCTTTTCCTTAAATCACATTCACATTCTTCACAGAGAGGGCAAAACCAGGAGCAAAACTTTGTAAGTCAATAAAGAAATAAAATTTTGCTCACCTGTTTGCCGACTCCGCAGTTGTTTCGTGACGCCAACTGAAAAGATAAATCATCTTTTCAGTGGAGAGATGGAAAAGTGTACAAATCAGACACTGAAGTCAACACTTCAATTTGGCTGGTTTATTCATGCACAAAGGACAGATCTGGTGCTGGGTACACCAAGTCTCTCACTGAATGACAAAGCTGCTTATATCCTAAATTGATCTGAGTATGGTAACTATCATCTGTTAACCTCAAGACCTTTCCCTTTTCACTTTTATTGCTTACATCCTCCTGGAAGGGAGTGCATCACTAAATCTCTGCAGGGATGTAGATAAACTCCTAAACAACAATATAACCATAAAACCTAGATGTGTAATGGACTCCTTGGTATCCTGCTCCCCCAAAGGCCAACATGCAAAATGAAGAGATTTTTGGGAGAAACATGTATATAGGGAGTTGCAATAGCTGTGATGAGATGAAAGCATGAATAACCTTCTCAGTGAATGACAGAAATGATTTGAATATAACCCCCCCCCAAAAAAAAAACTACACAGAAACAGAGATGCAATTAGAAGCTGTGACCATCAGATGGCAGTGTACAAACATGATTATAAATGTTTTCATAACAGTGAACACTACCAAGTGTAAAGACAGACACACACAACCTGCCAATTACCCTCATTTCCAAAGGATAAGTCACAGGTTATCTCACCTCAAACAGACATACAGACAGTATTTACTACACACATGATGAAATTAGAGGTTACATTGTAATTTGTAACGAACATGCTGTTGCTTACTTGAGAAAATGGTATATATTTTTATTTGACTTGATGCCTGTGTTGAATTATTTAAAAAAAAAACTATGGGGAAAACACAAAGATCCAATCAGACTAAAAAATATTCAACAAAACAGAAATGCAGCTAAAGTATCATGGGAGTGATTTTCTATTTATTTCACAAGCTCATGGAATGATTGTAAAGGGTGCCATGTCATTGCCCGCACACCTACATCTCTGTCAGTGGTGTGTAAAAGATTATCTTTTAGATAAATATAATTAGTTAATTACAATATCTGTCAGGTCCAAAGACATGCAAATGGGGACTAGGCTGATTGGTTACTCCAAATTGACCATAGGTATGAATGTGAGAGTGAATGGTTGTTTGTCTCTGTGTGCCCTGCGATGGACTGGCGACCTGTCCAGGGTGTACCCCGCCTCTCGCCCGAAAGGATGCTGGGATAGGCTCCAGCCCCCCCGCGACCCTACTAGAGGATAAGCGGTAGAAAATGGATGGATGGACAATATCTGTCAGAAATATTTTGGGTAAGTGAATTTCCTGTTTCTGTAACAGAAAGGATTAGGGCATCCTAAAGCTTGTCATTTATAACCTTCCCCTTAATGAAGAGACCCTGGGAGGGTGTAGGGAATAGACTGTGTTTGGGCCATAGTGTGATGTGTTTGCCTTTACAGTTGATTTCTATATAGTTACACAGCTTAACCACTAGGGGGCAGTGTAGACACATGCAAGCGTTTCTGTTGATCACATTCATAATAAGTAAAGAGTTTAAAGTAAAGAGTTTTTTAGTGATTTAAATATTTTTATATATTTTTATTGTGTTTTCATGTATAATTACACAGGGGGACAGTGTGCGCACATGATTATGTGAAGAAAGACATGACACAGCATTTATAATCGTGTGTTCACAGTGTGTCTCTACATCAGACAATTTTAAATGTTATTTTTGTAATTTTTCACAGGAACTAGATTGTCTGTATAACCTCCAGAGGTCAGCATAACTACATAGAGACAGGGATGTAGTTACATACTGTCACCACCAGAGAGCAGTGAACACTGTATATTCCTTATCTAGAAGTGAAGCAAACATCATCACCAGTTTAAGAACATAATGAAAAGTGATGTGTGTGTGAGTGTGAATATGAAGGAGTTAAAAGCAGAGCAGATAAAACCAGGAGAGAAAAGTGAATAAATATCTATTAACTGGAGGCATATCTGTCTGGGTTTATTTTAGAAACACAGTCACCATGGTGAGTAAAACAAAAACAAGGCACACAGTGAAGTATTTTCTCCTCATATCAACACCTACTATACAAGTAGATTAAACTGAAGTAAGACCCCCCCCCCCCCCAAACAGAAAAATATAAAATGTATTTAGTAAATTTAACAGACTTATAAGACCTTAATTAGTTTAAATAAACATATAACTATGGTATAAATATATGTAACATTTACTTAATATCTTCATGGTTGTTAAATTTAGCTGAGTGGTACATTTTACTTGATACAGTCAAATTAGTTTTACTTGATATTGCAGCAGTAAAATTTACTTTAAAAGTACTTGTGCAAATACTTACAAAGGTTTTTATCAAGTAAATCATATAGGTTGTTTTTTTTCAGTACCCCCTCTAATTCCCCTCCTAACTACATTGAGCTAATTTTCATTTCAGCTCTCTTCTTGGCATGGTAGTTTCCTTGCTAATCTTTGAATAGGATCAAAATTATTTTACTGGTGGGAGAAAAATCAAAGAAATGGTTTTGTGGTAATTTGACTCATTGGTTTGACACTTTTCTTGTAATATGTGAAAGTGTAAGAGTTGGATTTTTGAGGGAAGATGCCCCCCATGGACATCAATGAATTTTAATAATCTAGTCTTGCTAATTTTAGATTTCTGAGAAAATATGTACACCATCACCTAACGCAATAACATAATAGCTAATAAATTGTAAGAAACTGTAATGTCTTGAGAGGTCACTAGGGCAGGCTAGGGTGAGGCAGTGCAATGGACTGGAAAACAAGGGGAATTTTTATTTTCCAACCAGCAGGTTAACAGAAAGGTAACTCAGGTGCGTTCTTCCACTCAAAATCAAGGCCTGTGACTCAACTTAAAAGGTCCCAACAGAGAGGGCGATTTCAACATAAAGTCCAACATAAAGTGTCCACTTTCCTTTAAAGATGGGTCCTTTCACAATCCTTTCCAGTGTGGCTTCAATCCTGCTCCTTCCAGCCTTGTCCTCTCTGTCCCCCCTGCCCTCTTTGTTCTGCTCCACATATTTTTCAGTGCAATCAGGTGGCTTAAGCACCTGCACCTGTCTGAGCGGTGAGGCACTCTGGAAGTTGGAGTGTGTCACGGCAGCCATTTTGTGATGTGGCAGCTGCTCCTGCATGGGGATGTAGCGTCCCTCTACTACCTGCCCCCTTGTAATGCCACAAAATGTATTATCATCATTTAAAAAGGCTAAATAGCTGAGTTTACAATAATAACATTATCACTAGCTTGCTGTAGCACTAGCTTGTTAGCTTTAATTCTTCAATAGCATAGGCTAAGCATCTGTGGTGATGTTACATCATTTAAATTATCCACTTGCTTTTGTATGTAACAGGATTTTTATGTCAGCAATTTAAATATCAATGATAATGAAGTTGAAATAATGTTTTTAACACATCTCTCTTTTGTCCAAGCCCAACAATTGCCCAACTGGCCCTTTAAAAGGTTCGCCCTTTTAAATGTGTTCACTTAAGCATACTTCTTGTTTACATAGTATATTGATATTCAAAATATACATATTTTAAAAGAAAATAAAAATAAAATGTTCTCAAGGGGAGTGTCTGACTTCAGCTTACTCTGCACTGGCTGGAAAGACACAACATGTGTTGTTTCACTGCACAAATGTTTTATTTGATGAATCCACACTAATTGAATCTGGCATTGGAACATCCTATGAGTTTTAACATAATTCATGATTTTCAGGTTTTTATGTGGTTGGAGGAACATATTCAGTCCAAACACACCCTCAGTTCAAAAGTGTAAACATTACAGTCATCTGAAGCTCCAGAGAGAGGAGCAGCTCATGTGACCTCAGAGCCACTAACACCAAATCAGCTGAATTTACTGAAAAGTGAATCAGTCACAGTAACGTGATGCGGGAGGAGAACTGGACACCACAGCAGAGTCTGGTGCCACAGGTTTGATGCCCACGCATCAGAGTCCAGTTTCACTTCCATAACAGCAAAAATCACAATGTGGCTTCCTCCTTTCCTGTCTTTTCTATTCCTTTCCTTTTCTTTCTTTAATAATAAATAAAACAAAAATGAAACTATGTGAATCAGACATTTTATATACATCTCATTTCATAATATATAGTATACTGTCATTTCAATAATTACCATTATATATACATAATTCTGAATTTATACACATTGCTATCAGAGTATCACATTATTACATGTACATGTAAATTGTTGCATTGTTGCTGCACTAACCTTTCTTAAAATTACATTCAGTTTCACTCATGGAGACCTGACACTTAATCAAAATGTTATACTGTCTTTGGAATCTGTGAGTCAAAATATAGATCTGATGATTTACTTCAAGAGAAACAGACATAGATGGTACATTCATTACCAATTTCCTTTTTTCTATCTTTTTTTGTTAATTTATTCTACACCACAGTGTGATTCAGGTCTGGTGGACAAAACAATCTCAAATAACCTCTTAGACCAGTTTGAACATCTGCATTTCCATGGCAACTGATTCAATGTGGTGATGTAGATTGGGTGACAGTTGAAAGCTGTCAAACCGTTTAGACTGTTTTGTCAATGATTGATCCCCTGCTCTCTTGTTTCCTCTTCTCCTCTCCTCCTCTCTTTGCTTCCTTTCCTTGTGTCCTCTTCTTGTCTCCTGTCCTTGCCTTATCTCCTCTCCTCCTAAATGTTACTCAGGCTCTGGGCGGTGGTCAAGGACCTCCTCCTCTCCCTCCCTGACAGTTTCCTCAGTAGCGACTCTCTGAAGTTCCGGCACATCAGGACGTAGATGACGGGGTCGAGGCAGACGTTGAGTGCCGACAGGAAGAGTGTCCCCTCCTTTAGCTGGAACAGCAGGAACCGGGTGTCCTGGCTGAAGCCCGAGTCTGGCATCTGGCTCAGCGTGTACGGCACGCGGCAGATGTGATATGGCACAAAGCAGATGAAGAACACCGCCAGGATGCTGAAGATGCTGCGGTTGGACTTGCGGCAGGCTTCGCTGCTATTGCGGCGCACACGGCGGTACGACTGGTAAACCCTGTGGGCAATGGAGGCGTAGCAGAAGGCGAGGACCAGCAACGTCACCCAGAACAGGGACACACTGAAGAGGGTAGATATCCGGTGCCACTGCACACCCAGAGGTGTCTTCAGCTCCATGCAGTGCCGAGAGTTCACCTCAGTAGCCAACTGGCTGGTCAGCAGGACGTTGGGCAGGACGCAGAGGAGGAGCAGGCTCCAGGTGAAGAAAGCCAGCACCCGGGCGAAGCCGACACTCTGCAGGAGGTGCAGCGCAGACACCCCGCCTAACCTGGACCTGCAGGTGGAGGAGGAGGTGTGTCGGACGATCTTGACGTAGCGCTCGAGGCTGATGAGGCCCATGAAGAGGATCCCCACGTACATGGAGGAGTAGAAGAGCACGGCGGTGTAGCGGCAAATGATGACATGGATGCGCCAGCCGCCCAGACCCAGCTGAGCCGCCAGCCTGAAGGGGAAAGTGGTCAGCATGAGGAGGTCGGCCACTACCATGTTCTTCAGGTAGACCACGAGACCTGAGTCACTCGGCACTCTGAAGAAGATCCATGCTGCCACACCATTCAGGCACATGCCCACGATGCAGGTCACAAAATAGAGCGGAGGGAGCACCTGGCCGGTGAAGGTGCTATTGAAGTCTGATTGGTTGGTGGGGAAGTGGGTGGAGTTGAGGTTATCCATAACCTGGAAACAAAACATAATCATCATCATCGTGTCTGATATATTCTGCACATTCCAGATGTTCCAGAGGATGAATCCTATTGACTTTGGTGATCACGTGGCTTTTTGTTTAGTGCCACCATGAGATTCACATTTTTGAAACAGAGAGAAATTTGTTGACTTTATTTTATTTTATTTTTTTTACTGAATTTGCTGCGGAGATCCGAGGTCCCCAGAGGATAAACTCTCAAGACTTTGGTGCTCCTCTGACATTCTGGACCACCACCAGGTCCAACTTTTCAGTGAAATATCTCAACCACTATTGGCTTGTGTTAAAATTAGTTTGAGCCATGCTCCCTTCAGGATGAACTGTATTAACACTGGTGATGCTCTGACTATAGTGCCATTATCAAATAAGAATTCACACTAATAAAACTTTGGTTTATCTATAGAACAGTTTGGTTATTTTTACTTTAGCGTGTTCTTAGACTCTTAGTCTTGTTCTCACAATGACCCCTTTTACGTTCACATGTCAACAAAGGAGTCACAAAGCAATTTCCGTGTGTCCTGCTCTGCTGAATTTCTCCGTTAACTCCCCACAGGAGCCTTTCATGTTCATGGACTGAGCATGCAGCGGTCTGTTTACACTGGGGCACGTGCACAAATAAAACGCGTCTTGCACTCCTGTTTGTCCTGCTGATCCCACACACTTCCCTCCTACTTCTGATTCATCCCAGTCCAACACACACACACAAGCTCCACCTCACTCCTCCTTCATCCACTCTTATAATAACAGGACATTTACAGTTGGCAGTGACAGAGGAGGAGGACGACACTGGGTGGTTTTTTGTTCTCTTGTCCTGATTCAATTATTTTTAGCCCCCGTCCTGACCCAAACCAGTCTGGATCATGTGACCTCGGCTGGTGCCAGATGATTGTTTCACCATTTGATCATTACAGAGGTTCAACCCAGTGTTCAGGCTACGAACAACACTTCTAAATACTGAGGCTTGTTGTGCTGATCTGACTCTAGTTATGAAAACCACTAAGTCCCGGAAACAGTTAATATCTTAGAATATCATGTCCTCTGATCTCCTTATGTTGAGAACACAATATTTTACATGACGCAGCTGTGGCCCACAGTAAGAAGACCTCATAACACCGAAATTCTTCTCCTGCATCTCAGTGTTTCTTTTGTATGTAAAACTACTTTCCAACACACATACACTCTCAGCAGCAATATCGTTTCTGACTGATAATGTGACTCCATGTCAGGATTCGAATTACCAGAAATACATGACTGTGAGATTTGACAGTTTGGTTATTTGCTGAATTAAAACTACTTTGCTTCCAGTTTTTGGCCAACACTACTACAACAATACTATTGAAAACCTAAAATGCAGTGTTGCAAAATTCTAATTTTATTTTGGACAGAGTGAGAGAAATTCATTTAGTTTGCTGTGTGTTTTTGCACTCAATCTTGCACTCAGTGACACTGCTGACGTCTTTTTTTTCCACCAATCAGAGGCTTAGATCTCAGTCTCCGTGTTCATTGCAGCCGCAGTTGTACAGTGTTGGACGCACTGAGGATTCATCTATTCTTAGCTAAAGATGTGAAATCTGTCCTGAGGGTGGTGCAATGTGAAACATCATGGGGCCAGTGGATTCTTAAGGTTACATTTTTTGGGAATGAGGGCATTTAACTGTCTCAAACAGCTGATATATCTTGAAACTAAAAGTAAATTTGCAATGAAGTTTCTATCTTACACAGATTTTATTTTTTAATTCATTTTTTCAAGCTGACTTCTACTTTTTGTTGGGATGTTGGATGATGCTGATCTGTAGCAGAAAAGCAACAACTTCTGCTTTGTTCCCCCACAGATGATCCAATACAGGAAGTGATGCAATGCTCCTCAGCAGCATTTCATGGGGAGCTGCTATGAATGTTCAGGAGAACAAAATTGGAACATTTGCAAGACTCATTTGTTAAGCAAAACAGCTTTTAGCTCACTATGAGTGTTTGTGTGAAAGAGTCACAATGAGGTGGGATTTACTGGAAGAAGGAAACATTCAGTATCAGTTCGGGGAGTTACAGTTACAGTTAAACACAGTCATGTGTAAATTTTTGGGAAAACTGGAGTTTCATTGTGTCTATGAGCAGTTGTAAATCCTCAGACCACTGCTTTTTCATTTATGCATGCTCCTGTTGATTCTGTCCTTCATATGGGTTTAACATCAATTCTCTAAACCACTGAATCATGTGTAATGGCATTTTTTTTACTGAGTGCACATATTGCAGGTATGGTCAGGGTATGAATCATAAAATGATAATCAGGGGTGTAAACTTTTTCTACAGGGTGAAAGGGAACCAGTGCAGTACAGTGTTTCAGCGAACTTAAGTGTTACAATCTTGCTTGTTTAACTTAAGCTGTCAAATAAATGTAGTGGAAGTATAAAGTTGCAAAAAATAGAAATACTCGTTTAAGTACAAGTACCTCAAAACTGTAATTAAGCACAATAGCCTTCTTAGAGTTAATGTACTTAATTACTTTCCACCACTGCCCATACAATTATTGAGCCTTCAGCACAGATAGATTTTATTTTGTTCAATAACCCAACAGGTAAAACTCCTGAATTCCTGAGTCAAAACAAAGGAGGTGCCTAATATCAAAAAGGTAAAACAGTAAACCACCACAGCCACACAAAGACTATTAACATGAAATAATAAACTCTACTGATGTCAAAACATATCTCTACAACAACTAATCCTCCATTGTCTCACTGCTCACGACTGAGCACCAGCAACATTAGATCACATATGACATTTTCCTATTGGTAATGAAATGACAAGCTAACACCGGAAATTAAGTTGTGTGCTATCAGCTAGCTAACATTAGTTAGCTAAACTGTCCTTATGGCAAAAGTTAGAAACTAGCTAACATTAGCTGGCTTATCTGTAAGGCTAAAGTAAGAAACTAGCTAACATTAGCTATCTAAATCAACAATCTATCTAAATCAAAAACTCTGAAGGTAAGAGAGTGTTTTACAAAGGGTTTTTCCTGCATAGAGAATTGGAAGGTGGCCGCCTCCGTCAAATTTCATGCCACCTCCTGACAAAATTCTAGTACTTGTTTTCTCAGTACTCAGTGGATTTGACATCTGTAACTGCAATTGTGGCTGCACGCCGCTACAGCAATGTAGTGCCGCTGTACAAATTAAAATTATTTCTTTTATACCCAAGCACACCCAGCTTCTTGAAAAGTTTCCCTAAATTAATGGTACATCTCAGGGTGTATGTTTTTTTTTTTTTTTGCAGAAATGTCTCAAATCACAGATTATTTTAAAAAGTGAGTTCATGAGGAGGATAATCGTGAGGACAGGGGAAACAGTGCAGAGTGCAGACATCATTAGTTCTTCTAACATGGGAAAAAAAAGGTAATTCATGTTACTGACGAGATACAGTTAATGTGTCAGGACTGACAGTAGGCCTAGTTGTCAGCCACAAGCAGAAGGTGACGGTGGAGGAGAGGATCAGAGCGCGAAGGAGAGGAGTCAAGGCCAGAATACCAAGGTTTTAGGAGTGTATTAATGAGTGTATTAAAGCTGAAGTTTACATGAATTTAACATCAGTTTTTTTATAAATCTTCCCCAATGTTCTGAAAAGCATAGAGTGAGTGGCTTTGACCAGTGGCTGGAGAGATAATGAAAATATAACTAGAAAATTCCAGGGAAATTTTGAGTGCCACGGGGGCTACTGCCGAGATGAGTACATGATTTATTTCCAAAGTCACCCTGATCATATTCTGGTTTTGAGAAATGTCTTGATATAAAAGACTCTGATATAAAACAATGTCACATCCCTCCATCATGTATTATGTGGGAAATATCTCATATTCTGTGTTGTTTTTTTTAATAAAACAAGAGGCAACATGTCTTCAAACTGGCATTTAAAGGATTAAAATCCTGAAAACTAATAAACATTTGGTAGGTTTGAGCAGAACTGAAGTGGTTTAAGAGATGTATGCAAAAAAAAGCAGAAAAAATATTGATATATGATGATTTTATAGCATTTTCTTTGTGTGTCCTTTTTTGGACGCAAGGAACCCCAGAGGGTACAAAATGTGTTACCAGTGTATAATAGACCTGTAACAGTAACTGACATTAGATTTTAAAAATATGTCAAAAAAGACACTTTCTTGCAGAAATCCATACCTTCAGCTGTAACACAGCCAAAATGATCAGCAAATCAAAAAAGAAAAGTGAAGAAAATGTCCAAAAAAGGACAGAGGGACCCCTGAGTGTTAATAAATCCCATGAACCGCTATTTAAATTACCACTATTATGTTTTTTTCGGTGCTAAATTTAACATTACTGGGGAGGAGAGCAACGCGACTAGAAGTGACAGCGAGAGAGGGCTAGTAGCTTCTCCTCTCCTCTGTCTCAGCGGAGACCGTCACAACTTCATTCACTCATTTAACAAAACAAAAAGAAAAGCAACAAAGGAAGCAGTAAATGGACTTACATATTTAAGACCTAACTAAATGTAATTTAAGACCTAACATGCGGCTAATGTAAAGCTAGCGGAGCTTGGAGAGTTGGTTATCTGGTTGCTAGGCACGCACACACGCACACAGGTCAGGAGCTGCCGTTGCCATGGCAATGTGAAAATCTGCCCAGAATTTGGCTTCTACATGGCTTAAAACAATTGCAAATTATGAGAAAACCGTTACTTCTTTTCAAAAACCGAAAACACCGTGACAGACACTGAAGCCAGAAGTTTCTTACAGTCTCTATTTTATTCAGATATTCCTTAAAATGAGTGAGTAAGCTCAGTGCGAAGACAGAGTGAGATTCTTTTGAAAAAAAAAGACGATTACATTAGGTGTCAATGAGAGTGAGACAGGTATTGCTGCCGGACTCGGCACCCCCGTTTAAATTTTGTGCAGACCCTGCCTGTCAAAGTTACATTTTATGAATCCCAACAACTATGTGTACATTTTCAGAAAGAATTATTTGTCTCCTTTTTACAGTTTGGCCGTGAGCTCGAGTTAAAAATAAAAATAAAGGTTATTTTTTACTGCTTCACGCACTCTAGCCAACTGACGCTGTCACTCTAACTTTGAAGAAAAGGTGATTTCCACTCCTCCTTTGAGTGCTCATAGTTTGAAAAGTGTACATGTTATGTAAAAACAGTTGCTGTGTTTTGGAGAGAGCAGAAGTTTTCCTCCGTTTTATAGTTTGAATCACATTTCTACGTGCAGGTATGAGAGAGCTGGGTGACTCAGAAAAAAGGTGAAATTTTGTAGAAAAAAGATGAAATTTTGTGGGTTTTTAAAGAAAATTCCAATGCATTCCTAATGCATTATTTATTCCCAGTATTTTGGGAATAACTTTGGGAAAAATTGGAATTTTAACACCAAAAGTCATAGCACCTCTTTCGGGATCAAGACGCACGTTTTGATGTATATATTACCAGGGTTTTCTCAAAGCTGTGGGACGAGTTACGCGCCAAAATTTGGCGGAAGAATAATAATAAGCCCGAAGGAATATTAATAGATGCCTCGGGGCTCTGCTCAGCTATTCTAGCTGTAGAGGAGTGCCTCGGAGCTGAGCACCCGTGGCACTAATAAGCCCGAAGTAATATTAATAGATGCCTCGGGGCGGAGCCTTGCCCCCCCCTTACTTTTACTTACTTAAATGTTTTACACAATTTTACAAACAAAACCTTTAATCAGGTTGTAAATATGATACAGTAATAGATCACAACATCTCTAATTATACAAAGTCGTTAAAATTAGCTCCTTCACAACCATCAACAATATCAAAATGCTAACATGTCGAAGCATCAGTAGTAGTGACCACCTAGTGCAGGGGTCGGCAATCCATGGCTCTGGAGTCGCATGCGACTCTTCAGCCCTTCTGCAGTGGTTCCCTGTAGCTTTGATGAAAATAAAATAATATGAAAATAAATAACGGCTATTTTTTATTGTCTTTTTCTTTTTTCACCTCATATTTTGGAGATTTAGGTGATACTGATAATATTTCGTCGACTAAAATATACGTCACATCTTACAATGTCTCCATAGCAACATTTACAGCCAACTGCCTCTTCCTGCCGCCAAAAGGTGGCTAATCTTGAGATTCGGACCCCTAGTAAGCTAACCATGGATAAATCGAAAAAAAGAAAAGTCGGTGTGATGATTGCACACTGAAATGGACTTGAGTCATAGTTAAATACAAACTGGCTTGTTCTTATGTTTACTCTTCTTAAAGCTATTACTCTTCTTAAAGCTATTAGGCTTCAACTATATGTTTTATTCATTTCAAAGTGGGTTACTTTTTATTTTTTTAATCCTTCACAAATAAGAGAAGGACTCAAATAGGCCTGCATAGTTCTGTTTTATTTAAAAGTAGGGATACACATGCCAGTGTTTTTTTTTCCTATTCAGAGAGTTTGGTGTATTGCTTTGTTATAACAGGTAAAAACAGAAATAAAATGTCAACAGTTTTTTTGTAATATATAGTATAACTATATATAAACAATTAACACTGTGTTATCTTCATTTTAAGGGTCAAATAGGTTTTGCTGCTTCGGATGATTTTCATTTGGGGGAGAGGGGCCAAATATGGATCTTTCAATAATTAAGGTTGCAGACCGCTGACCTAGTCCAATGTAGTCAGTTCAGTTGATAGAATACCAAGCTGATTCCCGTCTGATGGTGTTAGTCCTGTAAACCAGCTGGTAAACTGTGTTGGTTTTATCATTTCCCGGTGAGCCAGAACTTTTTACACTGACATAATTTCGGTGGGCCAAAAAAACCACAGACAGAAAATTTATTAGAACCCAGAGGAAGCAATGAGGAGTCAGTTTCTGGTATCAACCTGTTGCCACATCTTCCAATTGTTGCGCACAAGCAAATAAATAACCTAACCTTCTTCAAATTGTTTGATCAAAGTGAATCAAGCAGTTTCAAACTAAACTTTTTTCCAGGACAATATGACCAAAGCATGGGTGGATTATGTTCATTCAAATCTTGTGGTGAAAACCTTTGCACTTGGACATTCACAAACAACTGAAAAGCTGAGGAGTGACTTCTCTGTTCTGTGCACTAACCTGCTATGCCTTGTCATTTTTGGGTGATTGGATGATAATTATTCTTATCTTATCATGTTTTTTTGTGTGTTTTTGCCTTGTCTTGCCTTGTTTTGTATTTAAAGAGTAAAATTATTCTGAGGATGACTTGTCATGAGTCTTCCTTATGACATTATTTTGGCTGCTGCCCTCCTGATGTATTTATTTTGAACAAGGAGGGATGAGGGCCAATGCTGGGGGAAAACCCAAGACTTCAAGAATAAAGTCATAATATAATGAGAAAAAAAATATTTGTGAGAATAAAGTTTTGAAAATAGTAATTTTACAGGATGTTCTCACTATATTATGTATAATTTTTTTTCTTTTTAAAGAAAAAGCAGTTATGTTTTCAGAATAAAGCTCGTAAGAAATGGAGATCACACAGTAAACACATTCTCACAGAAGAAATAAACCTCAACATTCTGATGAAGTGCTGTGGTTTAATTGTTTTACCATCACAGAGCTCTTCCTGTGTACTGCCCTATGTGAGCACAGCCGCTTCTCTCAGTGTGAATATGACATTCAGGGTTATAGCCTACATTTTAGAAAAACTGGGGTCCAAACACCCACATGAAAATCCCAACCCCCTCATTAAAATACTCATACCAAAATAGGATATTTATATTTAATGTTTTACATTCTATGTGATTTTGTCATTTTATTTGCACTCTAACAGTTCATTAAAAAAAATGTTTTTGTTTGGATAAAATAAGAAAACGTCACCTTGAGCTCTGAGATATTATATTAATTTCTCATTAGGTTTTGACATTTCATAAACTTTATGATTAATTGAATGGAATGGTAAATGCATTGCACTTTTCTAGTTTTATTGACCACTCAAAGCACTTTACAGGTCACATTCATACATTCTAACACACAGTCATACATCCCATATACACACAAACTCAGTGAAAAAATGGGTCATGATGACCCCTGTGTTTGTAAGTCCTGACATAATATCCTCACATATATTTCTATATTAATGTCCTGTTCGTTTCTTTGTTTGTTCCTGTTATGGCTCATTCTCACTCTCCCTTCCATTTTTCAAAGGTTTATTTCAAAGCAAAAAAAACCAGAAAACTGTGAACTCAAGGTAAATAACCGGAGACAGTGTGCGGTTTTTTTTTGGTTGTTTTTTTGCAGCTTCTTTGTGATTTTTCTTTGGATTTTATACAATTTAAAATTGAAATAAAATGAAAAAATGAAAAATGAAATAACAGCAGCAGGTGGTTTAAAAGAAATGATTCAACTGCATTAAATTGTGCCTGCTCAGTGTCTCCTATTATTATACAGTATTATATTATCTGTTGCCTTCATGGATGTTGTTTGTCTCACTCTTTATGTTTTATTTGTGTTTAACTGCTCCTTGTCTCACCCACCTGCTCCTGGTCTGATCTTACTTGTAGTCAGCTTTATTCCTTTAATTCATCACAACTGTTGAAAATTAGCCTCATGGCCTTCAATGACACATTTAAAGTCCATCGTTAAATGAAAGCATAAGTATTAAATCTATCAATAGATTTATTTATCAAAACAAGTGTTTACTCACCATATGAAGAGTCTGATGTTCAGTCAGGTTCCCATACAGATGTTCCCTTCAGCTGTGATATAATTCTCTGCAGTATGATGCAGTGTGGTTCAGAGCTGAACGTTTGAGCTGTTTAAAGTCTGTGGAGGAGCTTCACTTCCTGTCTGTCTCACTGTTCCTCCCCTTCTCTCACTCTCTCTCTATAGTCACATTAGCAGGTCTGTGTGGCTACTTAGACACAGTGGTGCTTTGAGCTTGATGCTAACATCAGCATGTTATCTTCACCATCTTAGCATGGTGTGTTAGCATTTGCTAAATGGCACTAAACACTGCCATCATGTGTCTGCCCACGTTAATCCGTCCAGTTGTTGAGACATCTTACTTCAACACAGTCATGTTCATGCAACAACAAAAACATTTTGTAGGAAACAAAATCTGGATTTTGAGAATTTTTAAATGTAAATAAATTAATGAAGCTGCACATGAACATCAGTGGAATCATCAGGAAGTGGTTGGTGAGTGTAGTCACACCTGAGACCAGGTTCATATTCGGAGTCTCATCTGTGGTCTAGACAACAACAGCTCTTTGGATAAGGTTAGGGAAATATGGTGGTTGTAAATGTAAATAAACAGGTTGTGAACTTGTTCTGTATTAAACCAGACCAGGCTCTTTCTCTGACCTGAACCAAGAGCTGCGAGTCTGAACAGAACCATAACACACTTTAATACAGCTAGAGTCACTACTGTATGGTAAAATCAGATGTTTTAGTGGAAAGCAAATATGTTGTCAGTGAACATTTTACTTAAATATGTTCAGTATCAATGTGTTTGTGACTTGCCCTGAAAACAGTTGTGATTGACAGTATTGCTGTTGTAGCGTGAACACTACGATTTAGAATTTTTGTCTGAAATTGTAGACTCTCTCTTCTGTTAGTGATGATGTGACTGATTCTCACCTTGACAAGGAAAGAATCACTCACACAATCTGATGTTATTCTACATTTTTCTTAAAGGAGCTATTTGTTAGTTTTGCTATTGCTAAATAGCTAGCGTTAGCATTAACAGCTAACAGCATTAAAGCTCTTGGCAAGACTGGTAAGTAAACACTTACCAGTCTTGCCAAGATCTTTAGCCATTGTTGTTGTTTACAAGACAAGAGCTTATATAATATGTCCTCTGAGCAGCTACTTCTTCAGGGCAAACTGGACGCTACAGTGAGTTGGTATCGGAATGTGACAAGATGGATCAACCAGGCCATAGCTGGCCAGTTAGCATTCTAGCTATTCTAATGAGTAAATGAATGAAGTTTGATTCTAAACTTGCAACATTTCTTCTAGACTGGTTAGTAAACAGGTGTTAATGCTAATGTTAGCTATGTAGCAATAATAAAACTTGACAAAATGACAATGACTCTGCAGTAGTCACGGGTATTTATTGTAAACATGACACCTGAATTAACACGCTAATTTTCACCCCTTTTCCGAGCTGTGACGTCTTTCAGAGTGCACAACATTTAAAAATGCCCATGTTATACGCGCTAATTTTGGTGTTAAAAGGGTATTGACATCATTAAATCCCATGTGTTGACTGAAACCAAGAGCATTCATCTACCGCTTTTATGCTTTTTCCTGCTCTGTCTGTGGCTATCAGCTCCACTGATAGAAGAAAATCTTTACATCTCAGATATCTTTAGCTTCATTTATAAAAAGAAAAAATTCAATATTGTCCTAACACCTGTTTTATCAAACAAACAGGATGAAATAGTGTATTTGACTGTATTTGATTTGTATTTGATTATGACAATGTTCAGCTGGTATGGTTTCCGCCAGACTTGTGACAAATCTCTTCTCTGTCTTTCTGTCTATGTCTCACTCTCAGCTCTGTCTGTCCACCTGACTGTCTTTGTGTCATCTGATAACAGGATGTGTTTCAGACTGATTCTGGACAAATATTCTCACTTTCCACTTTTAGTCTCACAAGCCCCTTCCTCACTTCCTCTCTCTAAGTTTAACCTGTTGATTTGCCCCCCCTCCGCCACCCTCCACCTGTGTGCACATACTGTGTGTTTGTTTGTGGTGATTTGATTGAACATGGCCTTATTGGGAATATGCATAATGGGAGAGCAATATAAACTACAACGATGAAGCTCTAAAAATCATGTTGGTGGAAAATCTGAGGTTCATCTTTGACATGGGAAAGAGAATGAAAGTAAAAGTGAGCCCCTGTGATAATCCATGAACCACAAGAAAAACTGTTTGGATTTTTTGGAGGAAATATGGTTTATTTAAGTAAAATGTGAAATATTTAAATGATCTCACTGTATACACTTGAATCTGTGTGGAACAAAAGGTCAGTTGTCAGATCCTTTAGTGCCAAAGGAGTCACGCAACAGACGGACAGACATTTCCTACTGCTGAAAACAGTTGTGATTGACAGTATTGCTATTGTAGCGTGGACACCACGATTTAGAATTTTTCTCTTGTTGAAAGGGGCACTAGTCCTAAGGGAAGACAAAAATTAATTATTTCATTGATTATTGTTATCAATGTCAAATCAGATGGATCTCCAGTCTCTACTTCAAAAGAACACAACAGGACGACTGGTTGTAAATAAAGAAGTTTATTAACTAAACTACTATCTACAGATTAAATGCAAGGTGTAATAATCATAAAGATGAAAATAATAATTGAATGAGCTGTGTGATGAGTTGGCAATGGTGGGAGAGAATATGTTATGGCAATACACTACGGCTATACAGCTAATGATCACGACAACTATGAATGAGATTTGATGATTATATATTGCTATATTTCGACATCAACTCAGTCATGAGCAGAATGTTAAGACCAGCCAACTGTGAGTTGCGCTGTAGCTGGAGACCCTTGGCTGGAACCAAGGTGGCTGTGGTTGCTGTGGTAACCCTGGAGACACTTAGAAGAGACTGGCGTTGAGCAGATGATCTTCAAAAATGAAATGTGATAATAATTAAAAGTTACAAAAAATAACTCTGACTTGACTTATAAAAATAAGAGACTGCGCGTGTAGACAAAGAAAATGTTACTTGGAGCACGTGGCAAAGAAAGAACAAAGGATACACACAAACGATAAAGGAGAGAGTGCAAAACAACTAAAAGCTAGGAGCTAAGAGCTTGGAACTAAAAGCTTGGAGCTTATAGCTAATAACTTAGAGCTAAGAGTAATGTGTGAATTGATCACATCTGTTTTATCCCCTGGGGGCTGATGCACGTTTCAGGGGCGCAAACGTCTTCTCCTGTGTTTCAACTTGGAGAAGAGAGCAACTTTCCACTTAACTTTTAATTTTCAATACATTAAAAAAAAATTAAATTCTAGAGTTTACCTCTAAAATTACACATCCATCTTCCACCATGACACAATAGAAGAAACAACATATAAACCTAATGGCACTAATAATGACAGACAGGAATAATTCAAATGTGGATTTCATATTACATCCTTCAAAATCAGAAATTAACCCTAATAGGGGTTAACTGATCAAACAACAATATAAACATTTCCTAAAGCTAATAGTTTATATATGTGGATTACACATGTTCTTTGACAGTAATAGTAATAATATGGACATTCTGGATGTCTGGTGTGTGTTACTTTGTGTGAAGGATGCTGACAGTATGGTCATATGACAGACATTGTATTAATGTCTTCATGTTACATCTCAATCATTCTATAGGATAGACATCTTGAGATTGACTTATTAAATAGCAGCATCATATGAGTTAACATAACAGTTAGATATTTAATTTTATATTCTTCATCAGATCTGTGTCTGTGAAGAGTGTTGGTCATTACTCAGGATTGGAATGTGGATTGTAGTTTATGACTCTTATCTAAAGAGGGACACACACACGTGTGTGTGTGTGTGTGTGTGTGTGTGTGTGTGTGTGTGTGTGTGTGTGTGCATATTCATGCATGGCACATAGAGGCCAGGATCACACCTTGGTGACAATCTGTCCCTTTGGACTTTTCCTGTATAAGAAACAATCAAATATCATTAGACAGAGTCTTATTGTTACGAACTGGAGATTTTGCCTATGCTCTCCAGTTTGCCTGGTGTGCATTCGTTGATCCTCTGGAGCTGACCCTTTGACCCATGGTCTGGTTGTGCATCCCTCTGACATGATAAAAACATTGTCTGTTTGTGAGAGAAGGGTCCTTTGTCTCAATCAATTTGATAGTTTTTGATGGTGGGAAGAGTAACAAAGTGTCAATTTTGGATCCATAACTCTGCATTTCCTTACAGTGAACTTTTTTAACAGCTTGTGACTGATGCCAGGCCAGGTATATCCACTACACTGTGTTGTAAGGTCTGAGTATGTGCCTTAACCAACAAGCCAAATTTCTTGCTGAATGTTTTGAGCCAACAAGTTCCCTCAAGAATGGCTGACTTAAAAACTGTTTGGAAAATCAATCTGTTTTATGATGTGATGGGGGGGGGCTGTGGCTCAGGGGGCAGAACGGATCGTCCACTAACCTAAAGGTTGCTGGTTTAGTCCCCAGCTCCTCCAAAGATTCCATGGGCAAGATACTGAACCCCCTTGACCCTGATGGCTGTTCTATCAGTCCATGTATGAATTTGCTTGTGAATGGGTGAATGAGCCAAGTATTGGAAAATGCTTAGTCATTAATACTAGAAAAGCACTATATGAGCAGTTATTTACTATACTAAAGCTGTGATTAAACTTGCAATAACAGGTTTCTGACCACTTGAGGGCAGCGGAAACAAGTTGCGAACACAGCACTGACACTTCATCACCTTATTGTTATCTTATATTAACTAACATGTTGAACATTAATAATTATTCATAAAAAGTCATTTACAGATCAACATGAAGATTTGTGTGTGTGTGTGTGTGTGTGCGCGTGTGTGTGTGTGTGTATGTGTGCGTGCGTGCGTATACCCACTTATTTTTCAGTCAGCATTGCATATACCCACTTCTAAATCCCCCCTGATGCACACCATTCAGTAGTATCTGCAAGCCAAATTGCCCATTTTTTCCCTAGGATGGTGAAGCCATGACCCACGCTACTCTGCCTCTAATTGGCTAGTACTCACTGCCTTTACTGATTAGATTGGTTAACTTTAGGCATGAGGACTGATGAGCCAATCGGAGGCAGAGAAGGGCAGGTCATGCCGAGGTAAATATTGCTAACCAACTTTAAATGATTTGCCTTTAGGATATGTAATGAACCGGTAAGATGAAGCGAGCTTTTCAAACAAAAATTTCATTTCACAATTACAAACGTCCTCGCGAATCAACATCAGCCAGCAGCTCAGCTAATGTTAGCGATGCTACACAGGTACAGAAAAGCCCAACGTCGAGGCCCGCTTCGCCCCCCATCCCCGTCGGAGAGGACGTGAAAACTCCTGCAGAAAGCAAGTCTGTCTGGAATGTATTGTAGTATGAGCAAAGGTTAAAAACCCAGTACTGGGTTGAAAGAGTATATCACTGTTGATGTGTTGTAAATACATATATTTTTTTCATTGTTAACTGAATATTGTTGTTTTGTTACATATTGTTTTGTTGAATAATTTGAATGATGATGTTCAATCATCATATGATATTTATATATATCTAACGAGGTATGCTAAAATAGTGTTTATTTCAATTTTACGACAGTGCACTTTTGAGTTTATCTGATTGGTTTTGATGTGTGGAAGAGAATGATTTGAGTTTTTTTTAATCTAAGGTGAAATATGAACAAGGATGCATTGTCAAATTCAGATCTGAAGTATTTTATTTAAATAAATGTTCAAAAAATAACTGAAACACCATGTTTGCCTCGTGTATATTTTACATTCATGCAGGCTGCCTGTGTGACCAGTAATACCTACAAACTGCTCCTGATCAAGTCATGTTCATTTTATAATAGTGGCACACTCTGGCCCACGCTATCTGTTGCAAATCAGCTGTTCAAAGAGACAGTTTACAAAAGAAACTACTGACTTGTCAAGTGAGATAATAGGTGTCATTCCTTATTCCTCAGTCCATCCACACTGTGGACTAAGGAATAAGTAATAGTTCACTCAAAATGCATAGTTGCCAGTATTGGTTTAGTAATTTCATAATCCTTCCTCCCTGAGATCAAGCAGCAGAAATTATGTGACAATGAACAAATACTACTGATGGATTTTTGGGTAAACTAAATAGAGTAGTCTTTCATGTCACTGTTTCTAAAAAAGGGCGTTTTTCTGGGCTGTGTTAAAAAAGGGCAAAAATAACAACAAAACATTGACCAACATGTACATGTACAAAAGTTTAGACTTCTACTACTTTTTTGTGCTATTCTTGGAGAGTTTAGGCCCAGTCAGTTAACATTACCCAGTCCTTGGAACAAAACAAAGAGGTCATTTCCAGTGTTGTTGTAAAGTCCCGGCTTCCTGGTTTTCTCCTTTGTTCTTCTCACAGAGTTAGCTGTTCCACACTAACTCTGCTGGGGCTCCTGTTGCTTGGGAATCAGCTGGCTGACCTTGTGTTGTAGCCACTGATTCTGAGACTGAAAACTTGGTTCACTTTCAGTTACTCCTAAGCAGGTCGCTGCTGTTGAGGAGTGTTGCAGTCTGCTGTGAGCAGGCCGGCATGAGAGCTGTTGTCTCAGGTAGCAGGGCTGACCTGTGCTGGGGCCTTGTTGCTTCTTGAAGAGCCGAGAGGGGAGAGGAGCTGCTGCTCCTGAGCATTGATCCTATAACAGAAACATTTGGAATCGAGTGTATTGATATTTCAGGATTGATACTTACACCACTAGTGTTAAGGTTAGAAAAACATCTTTTAAAACTTACTGCTTCATGAGTGGGTCATCATCATAATGCAATAAATACATGGTTAAGAGTCATAATTATAATGGCTACAAGAGGGAGTTGTCACTTGAATCTAAACAGATATTGTTTGAGGAATCTGCAAAATGGTTTTCCTCTCGTGAGAACTGTTTCCCCCTTTAGTTGTGGTTAGGTCTTAGGTTAGATTAGCCAGTCGTACTGTAAAATATTTGATTTATTATTAAGTCAATGTAATTTTACTGGTTAGTGTAAATGATTTGTCACCTACAGAACAACCCTTATATCGAATAACCCTACTGACTAAATTTCTAGTGGATTGTTTACTTAAATTATTCAAAAACACTCTTATTTTATTAGAATATATATGCATTAGTTCCAAACTGGATAAAGCAAAGCATAACTTGGGAAATTTATTTAAATCAACCACCTCAAAAAAATGTAGCACTGAAATTTAGGGTTTTCTTTGTTTATCTTATCTTATCTACCAGAGTGTGGCTCTGCTAACTGGTAACTGCCATCTTTAACTCAGCAGAGGTTGAACATGTTGTGGACACTGTTGATGCACACGTGCCTGTGCATATCTTCCACCCACACTGCTTTGCTCTGGAGGAGAATGGGAGGAAGAGGAATCCAGCAGGGAAGAGGAAGACATCTGACACGAGAAGAGGAAGTGGAGCATCTCCATTCATCTCTGCTGAAACAACACTGAACATCTGCACAGCTGCAGTGACGTACAGCTAGTTAAGGCAGCCCTGCTTTGCTGCATTCACTGCTGCAAGGCTGGTGGGATTTGTAAGTTCCATTTAAATGTAATGATGCAAAACCATTTGAAGTCTGAAAGAGCAGATGACCTTAATGACAGAATTTGCAACAGTAATATGTCTCCCTGGCCTGTCTACAAACCCCCCAAACATGAGAAAAGTCCATCTTCTCCGTCTTTTGCTTGCTCCACCTTTCAGAAAATGTGTGCTCACACAGGCCAATTGGAGATTTTCCCTTGATGTCGTCATGAAGGGAAATAACACCTCCCCCAGGTGGGTGACACTCCCCGAGCTAGGTGTGTGTTCCGCCCTCTGAGTCCGCCTTGCAGCCGCTATCGTTTATTCCCTCGCATCACCAGCTCCGGTAAAACTATGTCGAAGGTACGAGCGATGCACGCTAGTTGCTTGGTTGTTGACTGTACCCCCTTCGATCTGAAGACCCAGTGGATTTATTTTATTTTATTTTTGATGGAAATGTACCCGCTACAACTCCTAAAGTGTTGTAGCGGGCTAACCATTTCACTTCGGACTGCTTTCTCAACGAGGGCCAGTACAATGCGGGATTCGCTACATTCTGAAGATAAAGCATGGATCAGCACCGACTGTCCGAAGCCCCAACTCCAAACTTGGGAGCTCTATTATATGCAATTCTTCTGCTTGGTGTCGCTGTGTGATGTTGATTAGAGCCACCCTGCTAACTTTATCACACTTGAAAGGCGTTTTAGCTGTCTGTAAAGTCAAGCCAGTAAAATTCAGACTAAACAAGTTTTGCAGTGATTAGCATAGGTGTCTGGGCTTGTTTGTTAATGCTGTGAAAGTTATTATTGAGAGTCATGCCTTATGATGGGTTAGGGTTAGGATTTTTAAACTATCACGATGATCTCCCCTGCTTCGTCCGACGACTGGGCAGTTGAAAGTGGGAGATCAAAGGCAATGCACGGGCCGGCGCTCGTCGTCTAAGGCTCTCCAAGTTCCAAGCAAACCACTGTCCCATAAAGTATTGTTATTATTATAGTTTTGTATATTTTTTCAAAGGTCAAGGTCGAGGTCAAGTTTTGTTTCCAAGTTATTAGACTTCATTCAGATCCTCCACTTGAAGTTCCTTTGAGGGATTTTTTTCTTCTTTAATTGTTTTATTCAATAAGTTTCCTGTTGAGGGTTTTGAAGTTTGATTGAAGTCATCCTCTTTTTTATTATTTTTTTTATTTTTGTTTTTTTTATATTCTTTATTTTCCATATATTAGTTTGGAATTTTGGAATTTTGGAAATTTCTGTTCCAGTATTGTTTTTTTAGGATTCTTTAGTTTAAGCTTCTTTTTCCAGAAATTGTATTTGGGTTATTAGTTTCATATCCATATCAGGCTTTAATTAGGTTTGTCATTTGAAGTTGATTTTAGGTCATTATGTTTTGTTGAATAAGTTCTGTTTTATTGGATAAGTATCCCAATCTGGGTTTTAAATGTTTGATTAAAGCTGCTCTTTTTTCTCCTCTTCATATACTTAGTTCAGTGTTGTTTATTATTACCATCATTGATAATAACAATAACAAACATTTTCTAAATTGTTGTGGAACATCATCATCAGTAGTGGAACGCTGTCAGGCTCATGCGTATGTTTTCGGGCGTTTATCAGCTAGACATTTCCCCTGAAGGGTGGCCTCCGCCCGAGGGATGACGATCAAATCTCGTGGGTGGTGTCCGTAGACCATTGGATTATAATCTTGTTTATAAAATAGTTTCATATCTTAATTTTTCCCGTTTCCCTATGGGGGATTGTCAAACTGGATTTAGTATTGGTTTATAGGGTTTGTTTCCCAATCTGGTTCATTGCACCCCATAAGTTGAGAGCGTTGTGTTGTAGGTATAGTATAGTATAGGGTTATTAGTTATTTATCTAGTAAGTTAGGTTCTTGTAGAATATTTTGATCTGTTTTTTGCACTTTTCACAGAGTATCTATGTGATATCTGATTGATTTTATAGTTAATTTTCCAGAATGGGGAGTTTAGTTTGGCTATTTTGATTGTTTAGGTGGAATTTTAGAGGCCAAGTCCTGTTATGGTTTAGAATCTTGTTTGAAATCTGGTTTGAGATCTATTTCAAGCTGGAGTATATAATTAGATGAATAATTCCTTAGTTTTTTCTTGTAATTATTCTTCATTTTGAGTTTTTTTTTGTTCATTTTTTCAAAGAGTATTCAGATCCTGATTAGATGTTTTGATTGTTTTTATAGTCATTTTTCCAGTCACGAATCCAGTCCAGTATTTAGTGTTATGGAATTTAAAGGCTCAAAGCCCTATCCGGGTTCAATCTCGGGTTTAAAAATTTGGTTTAAAAAGCGAGCATATGCCAAATCAGGCTTAATTTTAATCATAGTTAGTGTATATCAAATTTCCCTTAGTAATCTTGGTTATGAGAGGATTAAAATAACGGTTGTTTTTTTGCTGAAATATTAAAAACTATTTTTCATTTTTGGATATAGTTCGGAGGTATTTTATTTCATATTGTACAGTATAGGTTTCCTAAATGGACCTTTAAGTGTTTTGGCTCACCCTGCCGTCCGCGTAATCGTGCCGTAAAAGGACCGTGCATAACTTTACATCAGGGTTTGGAAGTCCAGGTGTGTCCTCCTTTCGTCCAATCCGGGTTTCTCATGGTGCATCCTTCAGGAGTATTGTTCTCACATTCCATGTACTGTACGGTCTCAGAGGATGCGCCACAGTATTGAAGAGAGTGATGTCCTGTGTTCCATACACCGCACAACCTCAGGACATTGGTACATTTTTTAGAATTTTTTTAGATTTATTTTATATATTATTATTATTATTATTATGTTATTATCATATTTGTAGCAATATCTGCCGAATATGATGCCTCGTTCGCATACTGTGGGCAGCACGGAGGTTTGTTGGGATTATTTAAAATTCCGTGTAGATCTTCAAGCAGGCAGGAAGCAGATAAAGTCGCTATGGTCTGACTGCAGCCTGGACTCATGTTCAGTGAAGCAGCCTTTAATTTAACTCGGCATATCAGTCTGAGGGTAATCAGAAGATTCTA